>NC_045985.1:7511247-7610871 GCF_010909765.2 Amblyraja radiata | reverse complement strand
GGAGGCGGTGGTGAGATCTAATCACTATTTGAGGCACTTATCTAGGTGAGGTGCAGAAGAATACCAATGGAATCTGGGCAAATCGATAAGCATAGCTGGGGAATAGGTGGACATGGACGGGATGGGCCAAAGGGCCTGATTCTGTAATGTACAACCATGGCTCTTGGCTCCAAGAGCACTGAATGACTGAGTCACCACACCACCTGTGCAGGGAATTCCAAAGGTTCCCCAGTCTCTGCGTGCAGTAATGTCTCCTTATCTCTGTCCTACAAGGAGCAGCCCACATTCTGAGAGGGTGCCCGTTCTCCAGACCCCTCAGACAGGGGAAACATCCTCCCTGGATCCAGCCCACTGAGCCCTGTAAGAACTTTGTGTTTCACTGAGATCGCCTCCAATACACCCAACCTCTGGAATACACAGGCCCTGTCTACTCAATCTCACCCCGCACAGCAAACTCATTGTCCCAGGAACAAGTATTGTTAATCTTTGCTGCATTTCCTCTGTGTCAAGTCTGTCTATTTATCGGTACACAGGAGCATAGGAACGCAAGAAAACAGGAGCAGGATTAGGATCCACTCCTCAGGCTTGCCGCTCCATTCAATGTGACCATGGCTGATCTAAGCTGGCACCAATTCCTTTTCTGTGTGAGTTCCCCATCATCTTAAATATTCGATCTATCAAATATTTATTTGTAGCCAAGTTGCACATATCCAATAACTCAGCCTTTTACCACCACCTTGGGCACAACATCCCAGATATTCACTGCCCTCTGAGAGATGCAACTTCTACACACCGCATGAGAGGCCGCTCTGGAAGGTTGGATCTCATGGAATCCGGGGTGAACTAGCCGATGGAATACAACATTTACTTGAAGGTCGCAGACAGAGGATGTTGGTAGAGGGTTGTTTTTCAGACTGGAGACAGAGTCCACTGTTGTTCCTTATTTATATACACGATTGCGTGTGTATGTAGGTTGCATGGTTAGTCAGTTTGCAGATGGAACTAAAATTGGTGACATTGTGGAGAGTGAAGGAGGTTATCTGAGAGTAAATGGGATCCCTGTGAACTGGGCCATTGGGCTCAGGAACGGCAGGTGGGATTTATTCATGTGAAGGTGAGGTGATGCACTTTGCTGAGAAAAACCAGGGCAGGACATACACAGTAAACGGGGAACTTTATAGAACTGAGACATCTCGGGCTGCAGGTACAAAGTGCCATGGAAGATGCAATAGTGACAGGCAGGATGGTGAAGAATATGTTTGTCACTCATGCTTTCATAGGTCAGGATATTAAATACAGCGTTTGACACAATACGGTTGTTAGCAAATTAGAGAGGGTGTAAAAGGATTTACAATAATTTCATCAAGCCTGAAAGGCTGGGTTAGAAGGAGACGTTGGACAGGCAGGGACATTTGTCTTTGGAGCACAACCGGCTGTTTTTTATAGATGTTTTCACAGATAGGGTAAATAGCCTAGTATTTTACCCAAGGTAGGAGAGTCCAAACCCAGAGTGCATCAGTTTAAGGTGAGAGTGGAAACAGTAAAAAGGAGAAGCTTTTTCAGTCAATGCGTAGTGTATGTATGGAACGAACTGACAGAGGAAGTGGTCAAGGCAGCGACAATGACGACATTTTAGTCAGTTGGTCAGAGACATGAATAAGAAAGACTTGGAAGAATATGTGTCAGACTCAGGCAAATGGGACTAGCTTGGTTGGGCAACTTGGTTGGCATAGTCATGTTGAGTTAAAGGGCCTGTTTCTGTGCGACATCTCTCTCTGATTCTGTGATGCTTTTCTGCAGCTGTGTTTGGTGGATGATCAAATCTTCAATTTCCCTTCAGTCCAAAATACCATTAATGTTAGCATATACACATAATTTAAAGATTCCATAAACAAGAATAATGCAAAAGGTATAAGCTTTACCTTGCTTGATGTCATCGGGTGTTACTGCCAATACCGTGTTGTACAAAAAAGGATTATCAAATTTTTCAATCAGCAAGTTAACATCTACCACCGACAGTGGTTTGGCTTCATCACGAACCCTGCAAATATTTAACAGCAGGATATCATCTGAGCATTAGAAATATATTCAGCAAAACCTTACAATGCTTCAGTCAAGACAATGTCCTACCTTTGCTTGCGACCAGCTTCCCCCTGAAATAAATAAAACAAAAATCTCAATTGACTGAGGGACCAAATTTCTACAACCCTCTGATAATTCCCATTTCCCAACTCTTATTGCCGCTGCCATGCAGACAGAAAGCGGATATTGCCACAGAGATGTAGAACGATGGGGGAAGGCACAAGGAATGTTCATGAGAATGACGTCATACCTGAGAGGATGGAACTCAATGCAAAGATCGACACAAAAAGCTGAAGTAACTCAGCGGGACAGGCAGCATCTCTGGAGAGAAGGAATGGGTGACGTTTCGGATCAACACCCTTCTTCAGACTTCGGGTCCCAACCTGAAACGTCACACATTCCTTCTCTCCAGAGATGCTGCCTGTCCCGCTGAGTTGCTCCAGATTTTTGTGTCTATCTTTGGTTTAAACCAGCATCTGCAGTTCCCTCTTGCACAGAACTCAATGCAAAGACTGGGCAGGTCATGGGATTTTATCTGGAGAACATGTCAGGAATGATGAGATAGAATTTAAAATTATCAGTGGATTTTAATGGGTGGGGGTGAAATAATATCTCTACTTGTGGGGAGACCAAAAATCAAAGCTGGAATGCAACATGGTATTCAACAAGTACTGAAAATAATGCAGTGTTGGGAACATGGACCTCACTTGCATTGGAGGGACTGAAGCCAACAGCTGAGATAAATTTAAGGACAAGCGGGATAAACACGTGACGTCCTGGAATTTGGGGTATTGTTACCGGGTGTGGAGAGTAGATGGGAGGGATGATGAGTGGAGTAGAAAACATGACTGGATAGTATGGGCCAAATGGCCTGTCTATGGTGTAGAATGGGATGTAATTCTATGGTGTAACAAGATGGACGAAACACACAGAGCAAATTCCCCCAAGGTGACCACCCACTGCTGATGGGAACCGGATATACATGATCAATCTGATGTGTGCGCCACGTTCTAGATTTCAATGTTAATCCCCACAATGTGGTCATGGCTGATCTAGCCCAGGACTGAACTCTTCCTCTTAGCCCCATTCTCTTCAATTACAATCACCCGAATTTCCAAAACTGTATCTTCCTCTGGTTTAAATACGTCTCACAGGTTAAACCTCTCAGAGTCTCTTGGTTGGAGAATCCCAGAGATTCACTACCTTCTGTCCAATCGTGGTCCCTGGGATCAGATATAGGATCACCTGTCATTGTTCTGAACACTACAGAATACAAACACCTCTCTACATTCCGGCCAGGCATTCCTGAGATCCCATAGATTATACGGGAGGCCAATTAGTTTGGGAACAACAAAAATTGGAACAGATTAAACATATACTCAGTTCTCAATTACTGGTAAATGCAGCATTTATTTCTGAAATGTCACCCAACCATTTTGTGGCTGCACTTTCTCTTCTCCAAACTGTAGTGTAACCCCTCACCTTCAGAAACACCACACTGTCTTTTTGATCCATCTGTTGCTGCAACTTTAAGAGTTCCTCCTGAATGGATTTTAAATTCTCTTGGATCTTTCCAAGATTTTTCTCCATTGGATTTAGAATCTTCTTCTCTTCCTCCCGGATATCTGCCAGTGTGCGCTGCTCTTTCTCAGTGAGAATTTGGTGCAGTTCAGCATACTGGGATGTGATCTTGGACTGAAGGTTATGTGACTGTTCCTGTGAAATAAAAGGTGAAGATCAATATATGATGTCACTTGTTGTGTTTCCTCACGACTTTAACGGTGACATTTGGCCTGTGCATTTTTTATTTGCTTTGGCAACTCAAATTTGTCTAAGGTAGACAAAAATGCTGGAGGATCTCAGCGGGTGAGGCAGCATCTAGTAAGAGAAGGAATAGGCGACGTTTCGGCACGAGACCCTTCTTCAGACTTCGTGAGGGTAATGTTATAGGGAGGTTTCACGGCAGTCGGGTCACGACCCATGACCCGTACTGTTGCTACGCTACTCCAAATGGAGTACACGCGATGAACCGCAGGTAGGCACTTACCATTGTTTCCAGCGTAGCGGGCCCGTTAAAACCCGCCGTAATTGTCAATTTTTGCACTGTAAATAATTATGGAAATCGGGATAAGCGTGAGGGACATTTAGCCTACTTCAGAATTCCAAAAGTGAGGAGAAATGACGGTAGTTAGAAGCGAGAACTGACGGGACAACAACAGACAGAGTGCTTGGCGAACATTGGCCGTTTGCTCACTGCATTTCATCAACTAAGGCATTATTTGTGTTTTTTCTTGATTCCTTTGGCATCTAAAAAGTTTCAGAAGTGATAAATCTGGCTGTAAATTTTTTTAAATCGCCCATGTTTCTCAAGTGTGTTTTTACATAGAAAAAGAAAACGCCTCTGAAGCAAAATTTACAGCCAGATATATCACTTCTGAGACTTTTTAGATAACAAAGGAATCAAGAAAAAACACAAGTAATGCCTTACTGTTGAATGTAATGCCTTACTGTTGAATGCCTTACTGAAGGAAACCGACGCGGTCACGGGGAGAAGGCGTGAACCACACGGGCAGCACCCGAGGCCGGGATCGAACCCGCTCACCAGAACTTGGAGACAGCAGCCAAGGCCGGCCTTAAGCCGATTTGACCGATTGCTCCCAATTGGGCCCCGCGCCTAATGGGGGCCCCGCATTAATGTTCCGTATTTCGTACGGAAATACGAATTCTCTTTGTTAAATAAAGATTTTTTTTTTTAATTCGCCATCCGGATTTTGTTTAAACGAACATGTATAACAACCGCTGCACGGCCATCAGACACAGACGATTTGTTAACTCGTACTGTTAGCACTTCTTAACAGGAAGTAGTTAACAAGTTGTTATACCAAGTCATCAATCTGCATCCATCCACCTTCCTCAGGAAATGTTATTGTGTTTTGAATGAGTATTAATGACGCCATGTTCCTAGACAAAAATGCTGGAGAACCTCAGCGGGTGAGGCAGCCGCCTGGCCCGCTGAGTTCCTCCAGCACTCTGTGTTTTTTGTTTGGCTCTGAAGTTGAATGTGGCTCAGCGGGACGGGCATGGGCTCTGGGGAGAGGGTTGCGTTTCTGGTCGAGACCCTTCTTCAGACAATCACAAGTACTCTCACTGACGAGAGTTCAATTCAGTCTGAAGAAGGGTCTTCTCTCCAGAGTCGCTGCGCTGCCTGTCCTGCTGAGTTACTCCAGCTTTATGTCTATCTTCAATATCAGAGGAATACAATTTCTCACGGGTGGCTTATAACGCATCTAAACCCCTCTGGGAACCTCTGAATACCTCTAAACCCCCTCAATTCCCTCCTATTTCCCTCTATAACACTTCTGAACACTTCTAAACCCATCTGAAGCCCTCTAAACATCTCTAAACCGTTTAAACCCCTCTAAGCTTCAAGGTGGCTACAAGGTGACTTGGATAGGCTGGGTGAGTAGGCAAATGCATGGCAGATGCAGTATAATGTGGATAAATGTGAGGTTACCCACTTTAGTGGGAAAAACAGGAAAGTAGACTAGTATCTGAATGGTGGCCAATTAGGAAAAGGCGAGATGGTACGAGGCCTGGGTGTCATGGTACACCTGTCATTGAAAGTAGGCATGCAGGTGCAGCAGGCCGTGAAGAAAGCATTCATAACAAAAGGATTTGAGTATAGGAGCAGGGAGGTTCTACTGCAGTTGTACAGGGTCTTGGTGAGACCACACCTGGAGTATTGCGTACAGTTTGGGGCTCCTAATCTGAGGAAGGACATTCTTGCCATAGAGGGAGTACATAGAAGGTTCACCAGACTGATTCCTGGGATGTCAGGACTTTCATATGAAGAAAGACTGGATAGACTCGGCTTGTACTCGCTAAAATTTAGAAGATTGAGGGGGGATCTTATAGAAACGCACAAAATTCTTAATGGATTGGACAGGCTAGATGCAGGAAGATTGTTCCCGATGTTGGGGAAGTCCAGAACAAGGGGTCACAGTTTCAGGATAAAGGGGAAACCTTTTAGGACTGAGATGAGAAAAATCATTTTTTACACAGAGAGTGGCGAATCTGTGGAATTCTCTGCCACATAATGTAGTTGAGGCCAGTTCTTTGGCTATATTTAAGAGGGAGTTAGATGTGGCCCTTGTGGCTAAAGGAATCAGGGGGTATGGAGAGAAGGCAGGGATGGGATACTGAGTTGGATGATCAGCCATGATCATATTGAATGGTGGTGCAGGCTCGAAGGGCCGAATGGCCTACTCCTGCACCTATTTTCTATGTTTATATGACTGCGTCCAACTGCTGTCTGGTTCGTTGATCGGTTTGCTAGATATGAACTGTTTTGGGAGAGAAAAATGCTGACGGCAGACCAAACGTGTTAAACAGAAATTGGTCAGATATTGAGCTTTACACAGTGAGAAATCATGTGAAATTATCACTGAATTTAATTTTAAATGAATGTACCTGCATGTTATACTGTTTAGTTTGGAGATACAACCAGATTGTCCACTGAGTTCGCACCGACCAGCGATTTTTGTTTTCCTATTTGACAATTTAATTTGGCGGCCAATCAAACGCTGTCTCTAAGGGGGTTGCATCCAATCACCAACGAGCTTTCCTTAAAATTCCCGTCCAATCAACAAATAGGTCTCCTCCCGTGCAATCAGCCGCTGTCTCCAAGGGCATTGTGTCCAATCACAAATTGCAGTTTAATAGAAATTAGCTGCTACGGTAAAGGTTGGAAGCAGCGGTGCTACTGACAGTCAAACGGGAGGGAGCAGGAGAGATTCACACAGTGTAGAATCCATAGCACCTAGTGTACAATTTCATAATATAAACTAAATAACTGGGCTGACAGACCTTGGCTGGGAATCTGGGGTTCTCCAATATTGTTCCCAATTGGGCCCCGCACCCCCTAAGTGCGGCCCTGACAGCAGCACTACTTGTGTCACTGCGCCGCCCTATTATTACACGCATCACAAGGATCAAATCTACACAAGATCAGGAAATCGAAACTGGAAACTCTCACCAGAACTCCAGAAATCTTCTGTTTCTGTTGCTGCTCCATTCGCTGGATCTCTGATTTCTTTTTTGTATGAGACTGGATGGAAGATTTCGTCTGATCCTGTGATTGTGATTGAAAATCAGAGAATAAAAGTGTTAGATTATAAAGATGGAATTAAACAATGATGCGATCAAAACGGTTTGCTTTTACCTTGTAGATTTCAACAGCTTCTTTAACCGGCATGAAATTGTGAGACTTGTGTTCCCGCCCAGCTGCACAAACCAGGCAGATCAGCTTCTTGTCAGTTTCACAAAACAGCTTCAGTTCTTCCTGATGTTCCTCGCACTGAAGTTTACTTTCCTTCTTTGTCCGATTCAGGCTCAATGTTCGAGCTTTCTCAGACAGTCTCGCCAAGGCCCGACTCACCCTGAGGGTGCGGTCTGTAAACTGCTCTCTACATTCCGGGCAGGAGTTTCTCCCCTCTCTGTCCCAACTCTGTGTGATACAGGAGCGGCAGAAGTTGTGCCCGCACTCCAGCGCCACCGGATCGGTGAAGAAATCCAGGCAGATGGGACAAACTGCCTCCTCGGTCCAACTCTCGACCTGGTCTTTCGCAGCCATTTTAACCTCCACTTCCTGGTTCAAAACGCATTCCCATTCGCTGAAACTGCTGACGCCCTGCAGCAATTAATTGGAGCGCCGGAGGCTGAAGTGCATGGGATCAAGAGGTGAATGGATAGGGTGAATGCACAGTCTTTTACCCGGAGTAGTGGAGTCGAGAACTAGAGGACACAGGTTTGTGGTGAGAGGTGCAAGATTTAATCGGAACCTGAGGAACAATATTTTCACACAGAAGGTCGTGGGGAAATGGAACAAGCTGCCAGAGGAGGTCAGTGAGGCTGGACAACAACGTGTCGGCGGGATTTAGGACCCGGGGGAGTCCGGAGCTGTGGACCCGCCGCGGCTGCTGCTGAACCCGAGATCAATGGGGTTTCGGGCGCGAAATGGCTGCGGAAATATCAATGAAAGAGGCGGGGCACATCTGAGGAGGGGCGGGCTCAGCCCCGTCAATCACAGCCCTGACCATAAAGCTGATGCCATTTGTAATCAGCTTCGGGTAAATTTCATTCCCTTAAACTAAATACATCCGTGTTTCCTATCGTGAATTGTTCATTATATTAGGCTGCACAATAATATTCGTTCTATAGCAAACACTGTTATTTTATTTAACAGTCTCATGTGCAAACTTGAATTCAACTCAATGATTCAATTATACTCTGTTGTCACATGCATCAAGGGACGGTGAAATTCTTTGTTTTTGCATGTAATCCGGTAAAATACAGACCTCACCCAGGCAATACAGAGAGAGTCGCCACGTTTCTGGCGCCGACAAAGTTGCGAGAAGTTCAGTGAATTCAGCGTTATTTTCCTCTCTTGGATTATTTTATCCAATTTCATTCCGTGCTCCCATTTACACATCCTCAGTAAGACCTATACTGTCCTCGTCCGATCAACATCAACACCAATTCATTCACTCTGGTACAGCGGACTCGTAATTCTTCGAAGTTTCAGACATGCCAAACTTCCTCGGTCTTCTGAGGAAGTAGAGGCGTTTACATGTAAAGGAGGCCACATCCATTGAACCGAGTGCCATAGACGAGGATAGAGGAGATGCAAGTTAATCTCTGCCTCCCATGAAAGGGCTGTTTGTGTTCCTGAATGGTGGTGAGGGTCGAGGTGTAGGGACAGAGTGGCGCCTCCCCTGGTGGGTTGCAGGGGAAATTACCTGGGGATGGGATGATGGGGTGAAAGATGAAGACGAGGGATCTCTACGCTTATTCTCTCTGGAGGGTAGGGTGGTGAGATCTGATGTGCGGATAGTGGTGGAGATACAAGTGAGGGCATCATCAATAGCAGTAGAGTTGAAGCCCTGTTTCCTGAAGAAGGAGGACACCTCCGATGTCTTGGAGTAGAAGACCTCTCGCTGTTCCCCCTCTGTGATCCAGAACCAGTCTGAAGAAAGGTCTCGACCTGAAACGTCACCCATTCCTTCTCTCCAGAGATGCTGCCTGTTCCACTGAGTTACTCCAGCTGTTTGTGTCTATCCCCGGTTTAAACCAGCATCTGCATTTCCTTCCTACACACCTCATCTTGAGCACTGATGCGGCGGAGACGGAGGAACTGAGAGAAGGGGATGGCATCCTCACAGGAGGCTGGGCTGGAGGAGGCACAGACTGGGTAGCTGTTGGAGTCAGTGCGTTTGTGGTCAATGTCCCGATGTCCAATGGAAAATGGAGCCCACAATGATCCATTGTTGACTGTGGAAGAAATGATCATTATGGGCCCCGAATATAAAACTAGCGGGACGCCTATGGTGGGTATGGGGGAGAAGGAGGGAGAGGGAATGAAGGGTTACTTGAATTTAGAGAAATCAATATGAATACCGCTGGGTTGCAAGCTGCCCAAGCGAAATATGAGGTGCTGTTCCTCAAATTTGCATGTGGCCTCACTCTGACAATGGAGGAGGCCCAGGGCAGAAATGTAAGTATGGGAATGGGAAGGAGAGTAAAAACGTTTGTAACCGTGAGATTGCGTAGGCCAAGGCGGATGTCCCACGACAAATGTCTCCCACAGACCCCGGTGCTGCCTCCCACCGTCACCGACCAGCTCTGGGAACTCGAACGTGACCGGCTACAGTTCACCCAAGGCAAGTTCATCGCGAGGTGGCTGCACCGGGGAGAGGTTGGGGGGGACGGGGAGAGGGAGGGGACTGGGGGGGGGAGGGAAAATTGGGGTGTGGAGGGGAGGAGGGGAGACGAGACGGGAGGGGGGGGGGGGGTGAGGGGAGACGGATGGTGAGAGGGAGTGGGGAGGAGATGGGGATGGGGAGAAAAGGGACGGGCAGAAAGCAGCCTCGAGATCTCACGGTCGAGTTTATGGTGATCTCCCCCTTCTCATTGTACCCCTCCTTACTTCCCCCCACCCACTTCTATCTCCCCTCCCCCTCCCCCACACCTCTCTCTCTCCCCCCACAGGTGTGCTGTACAACCAGTTCCTGTCGCAGATGGACTTTGAGTTGCTGCGTGACTATGCGCGGGACCTGTGGGTGCTGGTGTGGGAGAATCCCCCCAAGCGGCTGATGGTGGTCACCCCCACCGGCCATCCCGACGTCAAACGCTTCTGGAAACGGCAGAAACACAACTGACCACCCGGGGAAACTCCCCACATTCACGCCCCCTCCCCTCACCCCCATTCCTGCCCCCCCCCCACCCCAAAGCCCAGACTGGAGTAACCCTCCCAGCTTTGTCTCCCCCTCCCGCACATTCAGTCTGAAGAAGGGTCTCGACCCAAACCGTCAGCTGTTCCTTTCTCTTCAGAGACGCTATAGGAGTAGAATTAGGCCATTCGGCCCATCGAGTCCACTCCACCATTCAATCATGGCTGATCTCTGCCCCCTAATACCATTTTCCTGCCATCTCCCCATAACACTTGACACGCGTTCAGGTTGCCTGACCCGCTGAGTTACTCCGGCACTCTGTGTCCTCTCCATGTTCCCCGGAGATGCTGCCTGACCCGCTGAGTTACTCCGGCACTCTGTGTCCTCTCCATGTTCCCCGGATATGCTGCCTGACGCGCTGAGTTACTCCGGCACTCTGTGTCCTCTCCATGTTCCCCAGAGATGCTGCCTGACCCGATGAGTTACTCCGGCTCTTTGTCTCCATCTCCCACCCATAATCCACAAAGATAGACACAAAAAGCTGTAGTAACTCAGCGGGACGGGCAGCATCTCTGGAGAGATGGAATGGGTGACGTTTCGGGTCGAGACCCTTCTTCAGACCTGCCTCTCCCGCTGAGTTACTCCGGCACTCTGTGCCCTGTCCATGTTTCCCAGAGATGCTGCCTGGATCCTCCCCTACCCCCCACCCAGGTCACGGGGAGGATTGTTGGGGGTGGGGGGGTGTCCACTGGGTCCAGTTTCCAGCACCCCCTCCTCAAGTTGGGCTGGGCAACGGGAACCGTCCCACCGTCCCGACCACGCGTGATCCTGGGACCGGCGAGGATTCACGACTGACAGAGGCGGCCGCTGTTTCTGTGTGTTTTTACATTTTCTTAATAAAAGGTGGATGAAGAGAAGTCTGTCTCAGTGCACGTTGCCAACGCCAGCCCAGAGAGCAGAGAACACGTTGCAAAATAAAACTTCATTCACAGAAGTATTCACTTGTACACACCAGCGCCCAACGTTCAACACATTCATATTATGCAGGAAGGAACCGCAAATGCTGGTTTAAACCGCAGATACATACACACACAAAGTGCTGGAGTAACTCAGTGGGTCAGGCAACATCTCTGGAGAGAAGGAATAGGTGATGTTTTGAGTTGAGACCCTTCATCAGTCTGCAGTTCCTTCTTTATATAATATGGGTGAATATGTTGACATATTCTGTTGTGCTGCTGCAAGTAAGAATGTCATTGTTGTGTCTGGGACATGTGGAAATAAAACACTCTTGACTCTTGGACTGAAAGCATCTGTAAATGCTTGTGTCTCAGAACTGTTCTGTAGCTTTAGCATTTTGTACGTGATTATATTTTCTAGAAACACCTCCACAAGTCCCATGGCATGAATTGGCACAGAATACATAAAGAACATTGCAATAGTCTTGGCGTGGTTCAGTCTGAGCCACAGCCCACTGTTCCAATGTACATTATAAGCAGATGGCACTCTGCTAAATGTCGCAACTCTCCCTACACACAAAGAGCAATTTACAGAGGCCAATTAACCAACAAACCCGCATGTCTTTTGGATGTGAGAGAAACCCGGGGCACCTGGAGGAATCTCACGTGGTCACGGGGAGAACGCGCAAACTCCGAAAAGACAGCACCCAAGGTGAGGATGGAACCCTGGTCTCTGGCCCTGAGAGACAGCGGCTCTACCCGCAGCTCCACAGTACCTCAGAAATATTAACCCTTTCCAGACACTGTATACTGCCCAACCTGCTGAATGCCCACAACGTTTTCTGTTTTTTTGTTGGCAGTTTATGGTCAGACTCACATTCCAATCACCCATTCAACTGGAAAAACTAAAACAAAACACAGATGCTGAAAATCCAAATGGAAACACAATTCGTCATCAGTATTAGATCTGAAATGTAAGGTATGTTCCACCTTGCAGATGCTGCCTGACCTGCTGAGTATTTGGGGCAATTTCTGCTTTTACTCCACATTTTAAGCCATGCATTTGGTTTGGGCCGCAGGTGTGGTAACAGGTCACAAAAGTCACTTATTAAATCAGATTCCCGCTGTTTCTGCAATTGTCAAAATTAATTCTCAAAGTTACAGCTGGTCTGTGGTCGCACCACGTGGTGTTTCTGCCATCTAGTGGCCGAACCAAGAGGTGACGCAGTTAACGCGTTGAAATGAACGGATCGACAGACAGCTCTGATTTCAGTTGCTGTTTATTTCACTCTTCCCACATTTACATTCCTCCTGGTTTTATTTCCGCGCTCACTGGGGTTTCACGACGTGGAATATGGGGGATTAAATGGGGGGCGTTCAGCGCCGACCTGTTGTCCACCGGGTTTTTGCCCCACAGCCCCTGAGCCCCGCTCCTGACGCCGGTCGCGGGACCCGACCCTTATACACACCCGGAGCGGAACCGGAGCAGATTCTCAGCCACTGGTTTTCATCCCAAGGCCCGAAAAAAGGATAAAGTTTCTCCGTGAATTTATTCCCAGTGAAGGTGTGGATATGGGACTTGGAGTCCGCGTCGTAAAATGAAACTGTCCCGGACTCGTAACTGAGATAAACTCCCACCCTCCCGGGGATGGGACGGGCGGGGAGAGGGGATGGAGGGGAGGTGAGTGCTTCAAACACGCCACCCCACCCCTGCCCGATGCTCCAGACTCCAGTCTCCGGGGTCAGTGTGACCGGTCTCTTCCTCTCCACAGACTCTGCGGCGACTCCCAGACACCAGACACGACTCCCCGCCACCTCCACCTCCCAGTAATGTCGCCCCGATGTGAATCCCTCCGATCCCAGCACACACAGAATGAATGTAAACCTCTTCCCGGTGTCAGGGAGACGCCTCCGGGTACCGGTCAGTCTCACCCTCTTCCGATCCTCAGACACCTCGAGCAGCGGACTCGCTGTTTCCACATCCAGGGTGACGGAGACTGGGGGGAGAAGCAGAGAATCAGAGAGTCCCCGGGGGTCGGGGGGAGACTCGGGCAGCGCGGCCCCGGGACCGGTGGGGAAGCCGCTCGGCCTCAGGCACAGGCGGGCGGACAACTGACACCTTGCCTGGGGTTTCACCCACAACCACATCCGGTAGACAACAGACATCTTTCCCAGAGTTTTTATCCAGGGATGGAGAGGGGAATTTCGTGAGGTGGGGGAGGGTGGACGGGGAGGACGAGTGCGAAGAGTGAGGAGAATTGCGAGGTTGCAGTGGGGATGGTGAAATGAAGCGGGCTATTCAGATACGGGGGCAGATCGGAGCAAGAGGATATTGAGGTGAGTGGCAGTTTGAGGTTGTTAAAGAGGAGGTAGAGGTGTGGGGTGGAGTCATCATGATCATAGTGAACGGGAGCGGGAGACATGAGGGGCCAGAGGACCTGCCCCTGTTTCTTTGAGTGGAGGGTGAGATAGAGGGAGGGGTGGCTTGGACCATGGAAGGGAGCAGAGGTTGAATGATCGGGTGTCAGACAGATGGGTGGAGATTTGTGGTTGTAGGGTCGCTGAAAGAGGGGATTCACGGGTGGATTTGATCGATGTGTACAACTAAGAACACAGTGATCTCATTGTGAACCAATATATGAACTTCCCCGAGGGACTTGACAATGTTGCGCATGTAAGGCTGGTCCAGAATGTGAAGGCAGGTGGGATCCAAGGCGAGCTGGTGAAATGGATCCACAATTGTCTTGGTGGTTGAAGGTAGAAGGTAGTGGTAGAAGGATGAGTTTTCTGCTTGGAGGTCTGTGACTGGTGGAGTGTAGCAGAGATCGGTGCTGCAGCAGGGATATCAAATCAAGAGTGCAGGTTTATCTTGAGAGCAAGGAATTTTAAAATGTATCTGAGTAGTAAGTTTTCTTTACACTGAGAATGGTTGATATCTGGAACATGCTACAGAGGAGGCGGTGGTGAGATCTAATAATCATATTTGAGGCACTTATCTAGGTGAGGTGCAGAAGAATACCAATGTAATGTGGGCAAATCGATTAGTAAAGCTGGGAAATAGGTGGACACGGGCGTGATGGGCCGAAGGGCCTGACTCTGTAATGTACAAACCATGGCTCTCAGCCCCAAGAGCACTGAATGACTGAGTCACCACACCACTGGTGCAGGGAATTCCAAAGGTTCCCCTGTCTCTGCGTGCAGTAATGTTTCCTAATCTCTGTCCTACATGGTGCAGCCCACATTCTGAGAGGGTGCCCGTTCTCCAGACCCCTCAGACAGGGGAAACATTCTCGCTGCATCCAGCCCACTGAGCCCTGTAAGAACTTTGTGTTTCACTGAGATCTCCTCCAATACACCCAAACACTCGAGTACACAGGCCTAGTCTACTCTATTACACCCCGCACAGCAAACTCATTGTCCCAGGAACAAGTATTGTTAATCTTTGCAACATTTCCTCTGTGTCTGCCAATTTATTGGTACACAGGAGCATAGGAACACAAGAAAACAGGAGCAGGATTAGGATCCGTTCCTCAGGCTTGCCCCTCCATTCAATGTGATCATGGCTGATCTAAGCTGGCACCAATTCCTCTTCTGTGTGAGTTCCCTATAATCTTAAATATTCAATCTAAGTAATATTCTACACACCGCATGAGAGACCGCTCTGGAAGGTTGGATCTCATGTAATCCGGGGTGAACTAGCCGATGGAATACAACATTTACCTGAAGGTCGCAGAGAGCGTGTTGGTAGAGGGTTGTTTTTCAGACTGGAGACAGAGTCCACTGTTGTTCCTTATTTATATACACGATTGGGTGTGTATGTAGGTTGCACGGTTAGTCAGTTTGCAGATGGAACTAAAATTTGTGACACTGTGGAGAGTGAAGAAGGTTATCTGAGGGTAAATGGGGTCCCGGTGAACTGGGCCAATGGGCTCAGGAATGGCAGGTGGGATTTATTCATGTGGAGCTGAGGTGATGGACTTTGCTGAGACAAACCAGGGCAGGACATACACAGTAAACGGGGAACTTTATAGAACTGAGAGATCTCGGGCTGCAGGTACACAGTGCCATGGAAGATGCAACAGTGACAGACAGGGTGGTGAAGAATGTGTTTGTCACACAGGCCAGAATATTAAATGCAGGGTTTGACACAATGAGGGTGTTAGTAAACTGTAAAAGGGTGCAAGAAGATTTACAAGGATTCTATCGGGTCTGGAAGGTTTGTTTATTAGTAGAGCTTGCACAGGTGGGTAGGTAGCAGCTATATGGAACAAACTGCCAGATGAAGTGGTCGAGGAGGTACAATTACGATCTTTAAGAGACACTTTGGCAGGTGGGTGGACAGGAAAGACAGAAGGATATGGGCCTGACGCAGGCATGTGGGTGTAGCTTGGTTGGGCTACTTGGTCGGCATGGGCAAGTACAGTCAAAGGGCCTGTTTCTGTGCTGCATCCCTCTCTGACTGTGATGCTTCCCAGCATAGATGAATTTGACTGAGAACAATATTTCAATTTCCCTTCAATCTATTCATCACATCAACCTCTGCATCAAAGTATTACATAAAGACATCAAACAACAATAGAAAGGGATTAAGATTTACCTTGCTTGATGACATCAATTGTTTCTTTTAATACGGTGTTGAGCATAAAGGGATTATCAAATCTTTCGATCGGCAAGGCTCCATCTACGACCGACAGTGGTTTGGCTTCATCATGAACCCTGCAAATATTAAATGACTGGTTATAAATCGAGCATCATTATGTTTTTGAGCTGTTCTACAAAAACATACAGTGTTTCAGTCCGGAGAATGTCCTACCTCATCTTGCGACCAGCTTCCTCCTGCAAGAAATAAAACACAAATCACAATTAACTGAGATGAACTTTTCTCGTCACGACTTTGGGAATTTCACATGGATTGCTACAAACCTCTGATAATTCCCCTTTCCCAACTCTCATTGACAAGATTTCAGCAACTCATTCCCAAGGAGTTTGCAGGCAGTGCTGTGCTCCCATAGATTATGAGGGAAGCCATCTAGTTTGGAACAACAGCAGCACATTGCTGGGACAGAGGGAAGATTGACCCAGTTCTGAATCACTGGTAAATGTGGCATTTATTTCACAAATGTCACCCACCATTGTGTGAATGTGCATTTTCACCTCACCAAAACTGTAGTGTAACCCCTCACCTTCAAAAATGACAGGTTGTCTTTTAGATCCAGTAGTTCCTGTAACCTTTTGATTTCGTTCTCAATGGAATTTAAATTCCCTTGAATCTCTCCAAGATTTTGCTCCATTGTATTTAGAATCTTCTTCTCTTCCTCCCGGATATCTGCCAGTGAGCGCTGCTCTTTCTCAGTGAGAATCTGGTGCAGTTCAACATACTGGGATGTGATCTGTGACTGAAAGTTGTGTGACTGTTCCTGTGAAATGAAAGGTGAAGATCACTGATTGTGTTTCCTCACGGTATGGAGAGTATTATTTGGCAAAATTAATATCATAGAAACATAGTAACATTGAAAATATGTGCAGGAGTAGGCCATTCGGCACTTCGAGCCTGCACCACCATTCAATATGATCATGGCTGATCATCCAACTCAGTATCCTGTACCTGCCTTCTCTCCATACGCCCTGATCCCTTTAGCCACAAGGGCCACATCTAACTCCCTCTTAAATATAGCCGATGAACTGGCCTCAACTACCTTCTGTGACAGAGAATTCCAGAGATTCACCACTCTCTCTGTGAAAAATGTTTTCCTCATCTCAGTCCTAAAAGATTTCCCCCTTATCCTTAAACTGTGACCCCTAGTTCTGGACTTCCCCAACATCGGGAACAATCTCCCTTCAAGTAGCTGTCCAACCCCTTAAGAATTTTATAAGTTTCTATAAGATCCCCCCCTCAATCTTCTGAGTTCTAGAGAGTACAAACCGAGTCTATCCAGCCTTTCTTCATATGAAAGTGCTGACATCCCAGGAATCAGTCTGGTGAACCTTCTCTGTACTGCCTCAATGGCACGAATGTCCTTCCACAGATTAGGAGACCAAAACTGTATGCAATACTCCAGGCGTGGTCTCACCAGGACCCTGTACACCTGCAGTAGAACCTCCCTGCTACTATACTCAAATCCTTTTGCTATGAATGCTAACATACCATTCGCCTTTTTCACTGCCTGCCGCACCTGCATGCCTACTTTTAATGAATGGTGTACCATGACACCCAGGTCTCTTTGCATCTCCCCCCTTTCCCTATTGGCCACAATTCAGATAATAGTCTACTTTCCTGTTTTTGCCACCAAAGTGGATAACCTCACATTTATCCACATTATACAGCAACTGTCATGCATTTGCCCACTCACCCAGCCTATCCAAGTCATCTTGCAGCCTCCTAGCATCCTCCACACAGCTAACACTGCCCCCCAGCCTAGTGTCATCCGCAAATTTGGAGATGTTGCATTCAATTCCCTCGTCCAAATCATTAATATATATCGTAAATAGCTGGAGTTCCAGCACTGAGCCTTGCGGTACCCCATTAGTCACTGTCTGGCATTGTGAAAAGGAACCGTTTACTCCTACTCTTTGCTTCCTGTCTGCCAGCCAGTTCTCTATCCACATCAATACTGAACCCCCAATACCGTGTGCTTTAAGTTTGTATACAAATCTCGGTCTGGTCACAGAGTGCAGAAATAGGCCATTCCGCCCACCATGTCCTTACTGGCCACTGTACGGATCCTCACCAATCCCATTGACTTCCATTGAATAGTTAACTGATTATCTGGAGAATTCACTAGTTTGTCTAAATGCTTCTAAAATGTCATGAGAGTAATCCTATTATCCCACCATTCCCATTTCCCTCATCCAATTCCCTGCCGCCCATTCCCTTTCACGTCCCCTTTAATTCCCATTTATCCATCCACAACTCACTTTCCCAGGGATTATAACAGTCACCGATTGACCATTGAACCAGCGTGTATTGGGGACGTGGAAGGAAACCGACGCGGTCGCAGGGAGAAGGCGTGAAACACACGGGCATCACCCGCGGTCAGGATCGAACCCGCTCACCAGAACTAGGAGACAGCAGCACTACTTGTGTCACTGCGCTGTCCTATTATTGCACGCATCACAGGGATCAAATCTACACAAGATCAGGAAATCGAAACTTAGAAGCCTCACCAGAACTCCAGATATCTTCTGTTTCTGTTGCTGCCCCATTCGCTGGATCTCTGATTTCTTTTTTGTGAGAGACTGGATGGAAGATTTCGCCTGATCCTGGGATTGTGATTGAAAATCAGAGAATGACAGTGTTAGATTTTAAAGATGGAATTAAACAATGATGCGATCAAAATCGGTTTGCTTTTACCTTGTAGGTTTCAACAGCTTCTTTAACCAGCATGAAGCTGTGAGACTTGTGTTCCCGCCCAGCTGCACAAATCACACAGATCAGTTTCTTGTCAGTTTCACAAAACAGCTTCAGTTCTTCCTGATGTTCCTCGCACTGAAGTTTACTTTCCTTCTCTGTCCGATTCAGGCTCAGTGTTCGAAATTTGTCAGACAGTCTCGCCAAGGCCCGACTAACCCTGAGGGTGCGGTCTGTAAACACCTCTCTACATTCCGGGCAGGAGTTTCTCCCCTCCCTGTCCCAACTCTGTGTGATACAGGACCGGCAGAAGTTGTGCCCACACTCCAGTGATACCGGATCGGTGAAGAAATCCAGGCAGATGGGACAAACTACCTCCACGGTCCAACTCTCGACCTGATCTTTCGAAGCCATTTTAACATTTGATTTTAACCATCCATTTCCTGGTTTAAAACGCATTCCCATTCGCTGAAACTGCTGACACTGCGCACGCAGCCGTCTCGGGGAATGAATGTAATTCGGCTGCAAGTGTTCAGTGTGAAGTTGCAGAAACAAGGCCGAGGGGAGGCGGAGCTCAACCCCGTCAATCACAGCCCTGACCAAAAAGCCGATGTCATTTGTAATCAGCTTCGGGTAAATTTCATTCCCTTAAACTAAATACATCCGTGTTTCCTCTCGTGAATTGTTCATTAAATTAGGCTGCACAATAATATTCGTTCTATAGCAAACACTGTTATTTTATTTAACAGTCTCATGTGCAAACTTGAATTCAACTCAATGATTCAATTATACTCTATTGTCACATGTATCAAGGGACGGTGAAATTCTTTGTTTTTCCATGTAATCCGTTAAATACAGACCTCACCCAGGCAGTACAGAGAGAGTCGCCACGTTTCTAGCGCCGACAAAGTTGCGATAAGTTCAGTGAATTCAACGTTATTTTCCTCTCATGGATTATTTTTTTCCAATTTCATTCCCTGCTCCCATTTACATATCCTCAATAAGACCTGTACTGTCCTCGTCTGATCAACATCAACACCAATTCATTCACTCTGGTTCAGCGGACTCGTAATTCTTCTAAGTTTCAGACATGCCAAACTTCCTCGGTCTTCGGAGGAAGTAGAGGCGTTTAGATGGAAAGGAGGCCACATCGAGAGAACCGAGTGCCATAGACGAGGATGGAGGAGATGTAAGTGAATCTCTGCCTCCCATGAAAGGGCTGTTTGTGTTCCTGAATGGTGGTGAGGGTCGAGGTGTAGGGACAGAGAGGCGCCTCCTCTGGTGGGTTGTAGGGGAAAGCGCCTGGGGATGGGATGATGGGGTGAAAGATGAAGACCAGGGATTTCTACGCTTATTCAATCTGGAGGGGAGGGAGGTGAGATCTGATGTGCGGATAGTGGGTGGAGATACAAGTGAGGGCACCATCAATAGCAGTAGAGTTGAAGCCCTGTTTCCTGAAGAAAGAGGACACCTCCGATGTCTTGGAGTAGAAGACCTCTCGCTGCTCCCCCTCTGTGATCCTGAACCAGTCTGAAGAAAGGTCTCGACCTGAAACGTCACCCATTCCCTCCCTCCAGGGAGGCTGCCTGTCCCACTGAGTTACTCCAGCTTTTTGTAACCCAGTCTATCCTCGGTTTAAACCAGCACTGCATTTCCTTCCTACACACTTCTTCTAGAGCACTGATGTAGCGGGGACGGAGGAACTGAGAGAAGGGGATGGCATCCTCACAGGAGGCTGGGCGGGAGGAGGCACAGACTGGGTAGCTGTTGGAGTGAGTGCGTTTGTGGTCAATGTTCCGATGTCCAAGGAAAAATGGAGCCCACAAGAGAGTGGTGAGTATAGGAGCAGGGAGGTTCTACTGCAGTTGTGCAGGGTCTTGGTGAGACTACACCTGGAGTATTGCGTACAGTTTTGGTCTCCTAATCTGAGGAAATACATTCTTGCCATAGAGGGAGTACTTAGAAGGTTCACCAGACTGATTCCTTGGATGGCAGGACTTTCATATGAAGAAAGACTGGATAGACTCGGCTTGTAACTGAATCAAGGAATATGGGGAGATAGCAGGAAGAGGGTACTGCATTCAGATGATCAGCGAATTATATGGGCAGAATGGCCTACTCCTGCACATAATTTCTATGTTTCTACGTTTCTATGGTAACATTTTGGAGAGTGGATCCATTTGTCTGGGATGGAACAAGATTTTTATGAACTGGGCCAATGTGTGGATTAAAGGATGAATTATCTAACTCGGACAAATGTGATGCAAGTTGGAAAAACAGGCCAGGGCACATTATACACATTTAAACGTTACGCCCTGTGTTATTTTTAGCAGACTAGAGAGACATTGGAAAGCAGACACACAGCTCCATGACAATTGCACCGCGGATGGGCAGGGTGGTGACGAAAGCGTTTGGCACATTTGCTGGGTCCGTGAGGGTATGAAGTACAGGATTTAATACAACTGTACAGGCCAATAGTAAGATGCACACCTCCAGATTCAGGGACAGTTTCTTCCCAGCTGTTCTCAGGCAACGGAATCATCCTCCCACAACCAGAGAGCTGAACTACTATCTACCTCATTGGTAGATCTGCATCACACAACAGCCTGTCCGTCTTTTCATCTTTTTTATTATTATTTTCAGTGTGTTTCAAAATTGTGGGTTAATCTTCTCTGGTGTCTTTAATGTGGGGGGTGGGGGAGGGGTCGGGGAAAACTTATTTTCAATCTCTTACCTTGTCGGAAATGCGATTGTTTTCCGGATCATATCTCCGGTCGCTCTGCGGCCTAACATCATGGAGCTGGCGGCCTAGCTTATGATTATGATTATTATACCCTGTAATGGTTCGATTGTAATCATGCATTGTCTTTACGCTGACTGGAGTGCACGCAACAAAAGCTTTTCACTCTACCAGATTTTAAAACCAAGCTCTAAAGTCCATACAGTTTGGGGAAAGCACTTGGCATCAAATTCGAATAAACAAGTCTTATCTATTAGGTTATTGTGCATTTTACTGGTTGTGCAAATTATCCAAATTCAACAAAGGGGGGTTAATCTATTAATCTATTAATGTATTAATTCGTCATGTTTAGGGGGTCTTTACCCTCAAAGAAGATCCGCTCATAGCTGACACAAATGCTTCTTGATCAATTAAATTCTACCAGAAGTTCACGTCTCGCTCCTGCATTGAGGGTCTCTCCACTATTCCACCTCATGCATGCGCCGTATCTGCAGACTCTGTCCCAGTGAAATCTGGACACCAACAACGATGACCCAAGTATTATAAATGATTACATTAAACAAATCACATTCTTGTAGAACTTCAAAATAGCAGAATATGGTTAAAAAATATGCAGCACGTCGAGAATGTTAGCACAAATTTCATGCATGTTCAGTTCAGTTCAGTTCGCTGCAGTGCCGCTTTCAACTGATGCCGAGCTGTTTAAATGTTTAAGAAAGAACTGCAGATGCTGGAAAAATCGAAGGCAGACAAAAATGCTGGAGAAACTCAGCGGGTGAGCAGCATCTATGAAGCGAAGGAATAGGTAACGTTTCGGGTCGAGACCATTCTTCAGGCTGCCCCACCCGCTGAGTTTCTCCAGCATTTGTGTGTACCTCCGAGCTGTCTAAATGCTTGCGCGGCGCAGGGTCCCCACCCGTTGCTAAAAATCGATATTGCGGAAACGGACGATATGCCCGTGGGGATGGTGAATCTGGGGCAGAGAGAATGAACAGATTCCGATGCTGGAGGCCGGCATCGACATGGGAGCAGCGGCGGTGACTGAGACACAATCCGGCATGACGAGAGAAACGAACAGGAGAGACCGCAAGCGCTACCGGGTTGTCTAACTTGAGTAATACACTGTGCTGTTAATGTGTGTGTGTGTGCGCGCGCGTGCGTGTGTGTGTGTGTGTGTGCGTGCGTGCGTGTGTGTGTGTGTGAGTCTCTGTGTGTGTGTGTGTGTGATGTCTGTGTGTGAGTCTCCGTGTGTATGTCTGTCCGTGTCTGTGTGTGTGTGATCTATGTGTGTGTGTGCGTCTGTGTGTGAGTCTGTGTCTCTGATCTGTGTGTGTGTGTGTGTGTGTGTGTGGGGCCAGAGCGAGCGCGTGTGTGTGTGTTTGTGTGTGTGTGTGTGTGTGTGTGGTGCCAGAGCGAGCGCGCGTGTGTGTGTGTGTGTGTGTGTGTCTGTGTGTGTGTGTGTGTGTGTGTGTGTGTGTGTGTGTGTGTGTGTGTGTCTGTGTGTCTGTGTGTGTGTGTGTGTGTGTGTGTGCGCGCGCGTGTGTGTGTGTGTGTGTGTGTGTGTGTGTGTGTGTGTGTGTGTGTCTGTGTGTCTGTGTGTCTGTGTGTGTGTGTGCCTGTGTATTTTTTTTTTAAACCAGCATCTGCAGTTCTACTTATTGCTAGCAAATGGAATCAGCAGTGAGGCATCGAGGGCGAGATGGGCCGAAGGGCCTGTCCCTATTTCCCCCGTCTCTGGGGAAACACAGAGTGCTGGAGTAACTCAGCGGGTCAGGCAGCATTTGTGGAGAACATGGATAGGTGACGTTTCACAGAGTGCTGGAGTAACTCAGCGGGTTAGACAGTATCTCTGGAGAACGTGGAGAGGTGACGTTTCAGTTCGAGACCCTTCATCTTCTTACAAACCAGCATTTAAACTGGAGGTGGTCAAGGGAGGGCTTAAGCCAGAAAGGGTTATTGGGAAGAAAGAGCTACTTTAAATTTAGTTGCATCTGGTTGGGTAACTATAATTGGGTGGAGATTATTCCATGCTTTAATTGTGCGGGGGAAGAACGAATTGCTGTACACATCTGTCTTTGTAGCTGGGATCACAAATTGGATCGAATGCCCTCGGCTGCTCCTAATTGGTTTGGGTTTGGTGTAGGTCTTGTAGTCTATGTCGAGCTGACCATTTAACATTTTGTGAAAACAGGTCAAACGGTGAGCTTCACGTCTGTCTTGGAGAGGGTTCCTTCCACCCCAGAGAATTCAGGAGTTTGGTGACACTCGCTTCTCTCTCATAGGTGTTAGTAACAAATCGGGCTGCCTGTCTTTGGACACGTTCGATGGAAGAAATGTTTTTATTTGTGTATGGGTCCCATGCTGCAACTGCGTAGTCCTTTCTCTCCAGAGATGCTGCATGACCCGCTGAGTTACTCCAGCGCTATGTGAAGCGTCACCTGTTACTTGACCCGCTGAGTTACTCCAGCACTTTGTGATTTTTGCTCCAGAGTCCAGCGCCTGCAGTTCCTGGTGGCTTGGTTTCCTCGGTGGAGGGTGAGGGAAGCTTCTATGTTGGACTGAGAAGATCCAATATGACCCTCAGCGTATTCTCTCAGGCTCAGTCCGTGGAGCGACACCACCACCTGCAGGTCACGGCCGGTGCTGCAGGGGCCAGTGGGGACTCTCAGGCTCTGTCCGTGGAGCGACACCACCACCTGCAGGTTACGGCCGGTGCTGCAGGGGGGAGTGGGCTCTCTCAGGCGCTGTCCGTGGAGCGAAATCACCACCTGCAGGACACGGCCGGTGCACAGGGGACAGGATCTTGTGCAGTGTGGGCGGAGGTCTCTGTGGTTTCCCCGTTGACCCAGTCTGTGTTTGTCTCCCACAGACCCCGGTGCTGCCTCCCACCATTCCCGACCAGGAGCGGCTCTGGAAACTCGAACGTGACCGGCTACAGTTCAACGAAGGCAGGTTCACCGTGTGTTGGCTGCACCGGGGAGAGGTTGGGGGGGGGCTGGGAGAGGGATGGGACTGGGGGGGTCAAGGATGGGGGACGCGGGGCGGAAGGAGGGGGGGGGAGGGGAGAGGAGGGGGATGGAGAGAGGGGGATGGGGGTGGGGAGGGCAGAAGGGGGGGTGGGACGGGGAGGATGGGGGTGATGGAGAGGGCTGGGGAGAGGGGAGGGGAGGGGAGGGGGAGGGGAGACGGGGGGTGGGAGGGGGGGGGGGTGGTGAGAGGGAGTGGGGTGGTAGATGGCGATGGGATCAGAAGGGACGGGCAGAAAGCAGCCTCGAGATCTCGCGGCGAGTTAGAGTGTCTCCCCCTTCTCATTGTACCCTCCTACTTCCCCCCCCCCAATCCACTTTTTCTCTCTCCCCCACAGGTGTGCTGTACAACAGTTCTGTCGCAGGTGGACTTTGAGTTGCTGCGTGACTATGCGCGGGACCTGGGGGTGCTGGTGTGGGAGAATCCCCCCAAGCGGCTGATGGTGGTCACCCCCAACGGCCACCCCGACGTCAAACGCTTCTGGAAACGGCAGGAACACAACTGACCACCCGGGGTATCTCCCCCCATTCCCGCCCCCCCCCCCCTCTCCCCCATTCCTGCCCCCCCACCCCAAAGCCCAGACTAGAGTAACTCTCCCAGCTTTGTCTCCCCCTCCCGCACGTTCAGTCTGAAGAAGGGTCTCGAACCAAACCGTCACCTGTTCCTTTCACTTCAGAGACGCTCACAAGTTATAGTAGAATTAGGCCATTCGGCCCATCGAGTCCACTCCACCATTCAATCATGGCTGATCTCTGCCTCCTAATCCCATTTTCCTGCCTTTATCCCATAACCCTTGACACGCGTTAAGGTTACCTGACCCGCTGAGTTACTCCGGCACTCTGTGTCCTCTCCATGTTCCCCAGAGATGCTGCCTGACCCGCTGAGTTACTCCGGCACTCGATGTCATCTCCATGTTCCCCAGAGATGCTGCCTGAGCCGCTGAGTTACTCCGGCACTTTGTCTCCATCTCCCACCCATATTCCACAAAGATAGGCACAAAAAGCTGGAGTAACTCAGCGGGACGGGCAGCATCTCTGGAGAGAAGGAGTGGGTGACGTTTCGGGTCGAGACCCTTCTTCAGATTTGCCTCTCCAGCTGAGTTACTCCGGCACCCTGTGTCCTGTCCATGTTCCCCAGAGATGCTGCCTGGATCCTCCCCTACCCCCCACCCAGGTCACGGGGAGGATTGTTGGGGGTGGGTGGGGGTGTCCACTGGGTCCAGTCCCCAGCACCCCCTCCCCAAGTTGGGCTGGGCAGCGGGAACCGTCCCACCCTCCCGACCACGCGTGATCATGGGACCGGCGAAGTTTCACCATCGACAGAGGCGGCCGCTGTTTCTGTGTGTTTTTGCATTTTCTTAATAAAAGGTGGATGAAGAGAAGTCTGTCTCAGTGCACGTTGCCAACGCCAGCCCAGAGAGCAGAGAACACGTTGTAAAATAAAACTTCATTCACAGAAGTATTCACGTGTACACACCAGCGCCCAGCGTTCAACACATTCATATTATGCCGGAAGGAACCGCAGATGCTGGTTTAAACCGCAGATACACACACACAAAATGCTGGAGTAACTCAGTGGGACAGGCAGTATCGTTTAGTTTAGAGATACAGCACGGAAACAGGCCCTTCGGCCCACCGGATCCACACCGACCAGCGATCCCCGCACACTAACACCATCCTACACCCACTAGGGACAATTTGTACATTCACCAAGCCAATTAACCTACAAACCTGCACGTCTGTGGAGTGTGGGTGGAAACCGAAGATCTCGGAGAAAACCTACGCAGGCCAGGGGGAGAACGTGCAAACTCCGTACAGACAGCGCCCGTAGTCGGGATCGAACCCGGGTCTCCGGCGCTGCATTCGCTGTAAGGCAGCAACTCTACCGCTGCGCCACCGTGACCGATTTGTGGAATTCTCTGCCTCAGATGGCAGTGGAGGCCGATTCACTGGATACGTTCAAAAGAGTTAGATGGAGCCCTTAGTGCTGGTGGAATCAAGCGATATGGGGAGAAGGCAGGAACGGGGAACTGATTGTGGATGGCCTCCTCCTGCACCTATTGTCTATTTATCGATGTATCCCATCTTGTCCCCCTCCCCTAAACCTCTCCTCTTCCCCCTCCCCTCCTTTCTCACCTCTCTTGCCCCCCACCCCTCCTCCCCTCTCCGCTTTCCCACCCTCCTTCTTCGCCCCCACCCCTCAGCCATCCCCCTCACCCACCCCCACCCCCCTCACCAAGGAAAGGTTTCGAGGATAGACACAAAGTGCTGAGTAACTCAGCGGGTCAGGCAGCATCTCTGGAGAGAAGGAGTGGGTGCCGTTTCGGGTGCAGATCCTTCTTCAGACTGAGAGTCGGGGGGAGAGGGAAACGAGAGATATAGACGGTGATGTAGAGAGATATAGAACAATGAATGAAGGATACGCACAAATAGTTTGCATGATACGGTGTTGTGCAATGTGTTGTGAGAATTGAGTAACGGACGAGGTTACGCCAGGTGGCAGCCTGTTTGAACTTCCTCATTCGGGAGGAAGTGGATGTACTTGTGGATACAAAGTGCTGGAGTAACTCAACGCTTTGGGTGTCATTCTTGGGGGAAACCAGCTGAGTTACTCACTTTGCACTTTGCGAAATTGCTCGCAATTTGTTTAATTTGACGACACAGAGTGGAAACGAGCCCCTCGGTCCACCAAGTCTACGCCGACCAACAATTTCCGCACACTAACACCATCCTACACGCACTTCGCGTAACTCTAACAATCTCCCTCATATATACCAATTTCTAAAACACCTCTATCCATCTATCCGCTATAAATATTATGTCGGATCTTATTTGTAAATACATTTTAGTTTATATCTATATCAAAAGTAAGATCTTGACCACTTCCGATGTTATTCCGCCCTTCTATCTCCACCTATCCCCAAAATCGCCTTTACGCCGCTGTTGAATTCCGCACCAACACCGCTTGTGTCGCGTTGTTACTCGGGGGGGGGGGGGGAGTTTCGGACCCGGGGGAGCCCGGAGCTCAGGATCCGCCGCCCACCCGCGGCTGCTGCTGAACCCGCGGGAAGGGAGATTGTTTCAATCTTTATATTTTCACTAAAGTAATTTCTGTTCCGTTGCCGGACGCGGTTAACGCGTTAAAATGAACGGATCGACAGACAAACAGACAGCTCTGATTTCAGTTGCTGATTATTTCACTCTTCCCACATTTACATTATTTTACACACCCGGAGTGGAACCGGAGCAGATTCTCAGCCAGTTTCTATCCCAAGGCCCGAAGAAAGGATAAATTTTCTCCGTGAATTTATTCCCAGTGAAGGTGTAGAGATGGGACTTGATGTCCGCGTCGTAAAATGAAACTGTCCCGGACTCGTAACTGAGATAAACTCCCACCCTCCCGGGGATGAGACGGGCGGGGAGAGGGGATGGAGGGGAGGTGAATGCATCAAACCCGTCACCCCGCCCCCGCCTGATGCTCCAGACTCCAGTCTCCGGGGTCATGTCGACCGGTTTCTTCCTCTCCACAGACTCTGCGGCGACTCCCAGACACCAGCGCCCATTCCTCGCCACCTCTACCTCCCAGTAATGTCTCCCCGATGTGAATCCCTCCGATCCCAGCACACACTCCCAGCCTGTAAACCTCTTCCCGCTGTCAGGGAGACTACTCCCGGTCCGGGTACATCTCACCCTCTTCCGATCCTCAGACACCTCGAGCCGCGGATACGCTGTTTACACATCCAGGGTGACGGAGACTGGGGGGAGAAGCAGAGAATCAGAGAGTCCCCGGGGGTCGGGGGGAGAATCGGGCAGCGCGGCCCCGGGACCGGGGGAGAAGCCGCTCGGCCTCAGGCACAGGTGGGCGGACAACTGAAACCTTGCCCGGGGTTTCACCCACAACAACATCCGGTGGACAACATACATCTTTCCCAGAGTCTTTATCCAGGGAAGGAGAGGGGAATTTCGTGAGGTGGGGGAGGGTGGACGGGGAGGACGAGTGCGAAGAGTGAGGAGAATTGTGAGATTGCAGTGGGGATGGAGAAATGAAGCGGGCTATTCAGATATGGAGGCAGATTGGAGCAAGAGGAAATTCAGGTGAGCGGTAGTTTGAGGTTGTTAAATAGGAGGTAGAGGTGTGGGGTGGAGTCACCATGATCATAGTGAATGGGAGGGGGA
Source organism: Amblyraja radiata (assembly GCF_010909765.2). Classification (NCBI taxonomy): domain Eukaryota; kingdom Metazoa; phylum Chordata; class Chondrichthyes; order Rajiformes; family Rajidae; genus Amblyraja; species Amblyraja radiata. Next base: position 7,582,315 of record NC_045985.1, on the reverse strand, counting down.
GACATGAGGGGCCAGAAGACCTGCCCCTGTTGCTTTGAGTGGAGGGTTAGGGGGGGGGGAGGGGTGGCTTGGACCATGGAAGGAAGCAGAGGTTGAATGATCGGGTGTTGGACAGAATGGGTGGGGACTTATGGTTGTAGGGTCGCTGAAAGAGAGGGGATTCACGGGTGGATTTGATGGGTGTGTACAAGACCACATTGATCTCATTGTGAAACAATTTATGAAATTCACTGAGGGGGCATGACAATGTTGCGCATGTAAGGCTGGTCCAGAAAGTGAAGGCAGGTGGGATCCAAGGCGAGCTGGTGAAATGGATCCACAATTGGCTTGGTGGTTGGAGGTAGAAGGTAGCGGTAGAAGGATGAGTTTTCTGCTTGGAGGTCAGTGACTGGTGGAGTGCAGCAGAGATCGGTGCTGCAGCAGGGATATCAAATCAAGAGTGCAGGTTTATCTAGAGAGCAAGGAATTTTAAAGTGGTTCTGAGTAGTAAGTTTTCTTTACACTGAGAGTGGTTGATATCTGGAACATGCTACAGAGGAGGCGGTGGTGAGATATAATCATTATATTTGAGGCACTTATCTAGGTGAGGTGCAGAAGAATACCAATGTAATGTGGGCAAATTGATTAGTAAAGCTGGGAAATAGGTGAACATGGACGTGATGGGCCGAAGGGCCTGATTTTGTAATGTACAACCATGGCTCTCAGCTCCAAGAGCACTGAATAACTGAATCACCACAGCCACCTGTGCAGGGAATTCCAAAGGTTCTCCAGTCTCTGCGTGCAGTAATGTCTCCTTATCTCTGTCCTACATGGTGCAGCCCACATTCTGAGAGGGTGCCCGTTTTCCAGACCCCACAGACAGGGGAAACATCCTCCCTGCATCCAGCCCACTGAGCCCTGTAAGAACTTTGTGTTTCACTGAGGTCTCCTCCAATACACCCAAACACTCGAGTACACATGCCTAGTCTACTCAATCTCACCCCGCACAGCAAAATCATTGTCCCAGGAACAAGTATTGTTAATCTTTGCAACATTACCTTGGTGTCAAGTCTGTCTATTTATCGGTATACAGGAGCATAGGAACACAAGAAAACAGAAGCAGGATTAGGATCCGCTCCTCAGGCTTGCCCCTCCGTTCAATATGATCATGGCTGATCTAAGCTGGCACCAATTCCTCTTCTGTGTGAGTTCCCCATAATCTTAAATATTCGATCAATCAAATATTTATTTGTAGCCAAGTTGCACATATCCAATAACTCAGCCTTTTACCACCACCTTGGGCACAACATTCCAGATATTCACTGCCCTCTGAGAGATGCAACTTCTACACACCGCATGAGAGGCCGCTCAGTAAGGTTGGATCTCATGGAATCCGGGGTGAACTAGCCGATGGAATACAACATTTACCTGAAGGTCGCAGACAGAGGATGTTGGTAGAGGATTGTTTTTCAGACTGGAGACAGAGTCCACTGTTGTTCCTTATTTATATACACGATTGGGTGTGTATGTAGGTTGCACGGTTAGTCAGTTTGCAGATGTAACTAAAATTGGTGACATTGTGGAGAGTGAAGAAGGTTATCTGAGAGTAAATGGGATCCCTGTGAACTGGGCCAATGGGCTCAGGAACGGCAGGTGGGATTTATTCATGTGAAGGTGTGGTGATGCACTTTGCTGAGACAAACCAGGGCAGGACATACACAGTATAGGGGGAACTTTATAGAACTGAGAGATCTCGGGCTGCAGGTACACAGTGCCATGGAAGATGCAACAGGGACAGGCAGGGTGGTGAAGAATGTGTTTGTCACTCATGCTTTCATAGGTCAGGATATTAAATACAGCGTTTGACACAATACTGTTATTAGCAAATTAGAGAGGGTGCAAAATGATTTACAATAATTTCCTCAGGTCTGAAGGGCTGGGTTATAATGAGACGTTGGACAGACAGGGACATTTGTCTTTGGAGCCCATCCGGCTGTTTTTATAGATGTTTTCACAGATAGGGTGAATAGCCTAGTATTTTACCCAAGGTAGGAGAGGCTAAACCCAGAGTGCATCAGTTTAAGGTGAGAGTGGAAACAGTAAAAAGGAGCAGCTTTTTCAGTCAATGCGTAGTGTAGCTGGGGTCCCAGTTAGTTTCAGTCAATGCGTAGTTAGACCAGTTAGTCTAACATCGGTAGTGGGGAAACTGCTAGAGTCAGTTATTAAAGATGGGATAGCAGCACATTTGGAAAGTGGTGAAATCATTGGACAAAGTCAGCATGGATTTACAAAAGGTAAATCATGTCTGACGAATCTTATAGAATTTTTCGAGGATGTAACTAGTAGCGTGGATAGGGGAGAACCAGTGGATGTGGTGTATCTGGACTTCCAGAAGGCTTTCGACAAGGTCCCACATAAGAGATTAGTTTACAAACTTAAAGCACACGGCATTGGGGGTTCAGTATTGGTGTGGATAGAGAACTGGCTGGCAAACAGGAAGCAAAGAGTAGGAGTAAACGGGTCCTTTTCACAATGGCAGGCAGTGACTAATGGGGTACCGCAAGGCTCAGTGCTGGGACCCCAGCTATTTACAATATATATTAATGATCTGGATGTGGGAATTGAAGGCAATATCTCCAAGTTTGCGGATGATACTAAGCTGGGGGGCAGTGTTAGCTGTGAGGAGGATGCTAGGAGACTGCAAGGTGACTTGGATAGGCTGGGTGAGTGGGCAAATGTTTGGCAGATGCAGTATAATGTGGATAAATGTGAGGTTCTCCATTTTGGTGGCAAAAACAGGAAAGCAGACTATTATCTAAATGGTGGCCGACTAGGAAAAGGGGAGATGCTGCGAGACCTGGGTGTCATGGTACACCAGTCATTGAAAGTGGGCATGCAGGTGCAGCAGGCAGTGAAGAAAGCGAATGGTATGTTAGCTTTCATAGCAAAAGGATTTGAGTATAGGAGCAGGGAGGTTCTACTGCAGTTGTACAGGGTCTTGGTGAGACCACACCTGGAGTATTGCGTACAGTTTTGGTCTCCAAATCTGAGGAAGGACATTATTGCCATAGAGGGAGTGCAGAGAAGGTTCACCAGACTGATTCCTGGGATGTCAGGACTGTCTTATGAAGAAAGACTGGATAGACTTGGTTTATACTCTCTAGAATTTAGGAGATTGAGAGAGGATCTTATAGAAACTTACAACATTCTTAAGGGGTTGGACAGGCTAGATGCAGGAAGATTGCTCCCGATGTTGGGGAAGTCCAGGACAAGGGGTCACAGCTTAAGGATAAGGGGGAAATCCTTTAAAACCGAGATGAGAAGAACTTTTTTCACACAGAGAGTGGTGAATCTCTGGAACTCCCTGCCACAGAGGGTAGTCGAGGCCAGTTCATTGGCTATATTTAAGAGGGAGTTAGATGTGGCCCTTGTGGCTAAGGGGATCAGAGGGTATGGAGAGAAGGCAGGTACGGGATACTGAGTTGGATGATCAGCCATGATCATATTGAATGGCGGTGCAGGCTCGAAGGGCCGAATGGCCTACTCCTGCACCTAATTTCTATGTTTCTATGTTTCTATGTATGTATGGAACAAATTGACAGAGGAAGTGGACAAGGCAGCGACAATTACGACATTTTACAGACAGTTGGTTAGAGACATGAATAAGAAAGACTTGGAAGAATATGTGTCAGACTCAGGCAAGTGGGACTAGCTTGGTTGGGTAACTTGGTTGGCATAGTCATGTTGGGTTAAAGGGCCTGTTTCTGGGCGACATCTCACTCTGATTCTGTGATGCTTTTCTGCAGCGGTGTTTGGTGGAAAATCAAATCTTCAATTTCCCTTCAGTCCAAAATACCATTAATGTTTGCATCTACACATTAACTTAAAGATTCCAGAAACAAAAACAATGCAAAGGGAAGAAGCTTTACCTTGCTTGATGCCATCAGGTGTTTCTGCCAATACCGTGTTGTACAAAAAAGGATGATCAAATTTTTCAATCGGCAAGTTAACATCTACCACCGACAGTGGTTTGGCTTCATCACGAACCCTGCAAATATTTAACAGCGGGATATCATCTGATCATTAGAAATATATTCAGCAAAACCTTACAATGCTGCCATCAAGACAATTTCCTACCTTTGCTTGCGACCAGCTTCCTCCTGAAATAAATAAAACACAAATCTCAATTGACTGAGGGACCAAATTTCTACAACCCTCTGATAATTCCCATTTTCCAACTCTTATTGCCGTTGCCATGCAGAGATAAAGCGGATATTGCCGCAGAGATGTAGAACGATGGGGGAAAGCACAAGGAATGTTCATGAGAATGACGCCATAACTGAGAGGATGGAACTCAATGCAAAGATCGACACAAAAAGCTGGAGTAACTCAGCGGGACAGGCAGCATCACTGGAGAGAAGGAATGGGTGACGTTTCGGGTCAAGACCCTTCTTCAGACTTCGGGTCCCAACCTGAAACGTCACCCATTCCTTCTCTCCAGAGATGCTGCCTGTCCCGCTGAGTTGCTCCAGCTTTTTGTGTCTATCTTTGGTTTAAACCAGCATCTGCAGTTCCCTCTTGCACAGAACTCAATGCAAAGACTGGGCAGGTCATGGGATTTTATCTGGAGAACATGTCAGGAATGATGAGATAGAATTTAAAATTATCAGTGGATTTTAATGGGTGGGGGTGAAATAATATCTCTACTTGTGGGGAGACCAAAAATCAAAGCTGGAATGTAACGGTATTCAACAAGTACTGAAAAGAATGCAGTGTTGGGAACATGGACCTCACTTGCATTGGAGGGACTGAAACCAACAGCAGAGATACATTTAAGTGCAAGCGGGATAAACACATTAGGGCTCCTGGAATTTGGGGTATTGTTACCGGGTGTGGGGAGTAGATGGGAGGGATGATGAGTGGAGCAGAAAACTTGACTGGCTAGGATGGGCCAAATGGCCTGTCTATGATGTAGAATGTGATGTCATTCTATGGTGAAACAAGATGGACAAAACAAACAGAGCAAATTCTCCCAAGGTGACCACCCACTGCTGATGGGAACCGGATATAGATGATCAATCTGATGTGTGCGCCACGTTCTAGATTTCAATGTTAATCCCCACAATGTGGTCATGGCTGATCTAGACCAGGACTCAACTCCTCCTCTTTGTCACATTCCCTTCAATTACAATCCCCCGAATGTTTAAAATGTATCTTCCTCTGGTTTAAATACGTCTCACAGGTTAAACCTCTCAGAGTCTCTTGGTTGGAGAATCCCAGAGATTTACTGCCCTCTGTCCATTCGTGGTCCTTGGGATCAGATATAGGATCACCTGTCTTTGTTCTGAACGCTAAAGAATACAAACACCTCTCTACATTCCCGCCAGATAGTCCTGAGATCCCATAGATTCAGCGGGAGGCCAATTAGTTTGAGAACAACAAAAGCTGGAACTGATGAAACATTTACTCAGTTCTCAATTACTGGTAAATGCAGCATTTATTTCTGAAATGTCACCCACCATTTTGGGACTGTGCACTTTCACTTCACCAAACTGTAGTGTAACCCCTCACCTTCAGAAACTCCGCACTGCCTTTCTGATCCATCTGATGCTGCAACTTTAAGAGTTCCCCCTGAATGGAACTTAAATTCTCCTGAATATTTCCAAGATTTGTCTCCATTGTATTTAGAATCTTCTTCTCTTCCTCCCGGATATCTGCCAGTGTGCGCTGCTCTTTCTCAGTGAGAATCTGGTGCAGTTCAGCATACTGGGATGTGATCTTGGACTGATGGTTGAGTGACTGTTCCTGTGAAATAAAAGGTGAAGATCAATATATAATGTCACTGGTTGTGTTTCCTCACGACTTTAACGGTGACATTTGGCCTGTGCATTTTTCATTTGCTTTGGCAATTCAATAGTTTGTGTAATGTAGACAAAAATGCTGGAGGAACTCAGCGGGTGAGGCAGCATCTATTGAGAAAAGGAATAGGCGACGTTTCGGGTCGAGACCCCTCTTCAGACTTCAGAAACATTTAGATAGTTTGTCTAAAAGCTTCTGAAATGTCGTGAGGGTAATGTTATAACCCATCAATCCTCTACCCCAATACAATTCCATGCTGCCTATTCCTTTTCACATGCCCATTAATTCCCATTCATCCGTCCACCACCCACTTTCCCAGGGATTATAACAGTCACCGATTGACCATTGAACCAGCGTGTATTGGGGACGTAGAAGGAATCCGACGCGGTCACAGGGAGAAGGCGTGAACCACACGGGCAGCACCCGAGGTCAGGATCGAACCCGCTCACCAGAACTAGGAGACAGCAGCACTACTTGTGTCACTGCGCTGCCCTATTATTACACGCGTCACAGCGATCAAATCTACACAAGATCAGGAAATCGAAACTTAAAAGCCTCACCAGAACTCCAGAAATCTTCTGTTTCTGTTGCTGCTCCATTTGCTGGATCTCTGATTCCTTTTTTGTGAGAGACTGGAAGGAATCTTTAACCTGATCCTGGGATTTTGTTTTAAAATCAGAGAATAAAAGTGTTAGACAATAAAAACAGGAATTAAACAATGATGCGATCAACATCGATTTGCTTTTACCTTGTAGAATTCAGCAGCTTCTGCTATCAGCGTGAAGTTGTGAGACTTGTGTTCCTGCCCGGCTGCACAAATCACACAGATCAGCTTCTTGTCAGTTTCACAAAACAGCTTCAGTTCTTCCTGATGTTCCTCGCACTGAAGTTTACTCGCCTTCTCTGTCCGAACCAGGCTCAGAGTTCGAGCTTTCTCAGACAGTCTCGCCAAGGCCCGACTCACCCTGAGGGTGCGGTCTGTAAATTCCTCTCTACATTCCGGGCAGCAGTTTCTCCCCTCCCTGTCCCAACTCTGTGTGATACAGGAGCGGCAGAAGTTGTGCCCGCACTCCAGTGACACCGGATCGGTGAAGAAATCCAGGCAGATGGGACAAATTATCTCCGCGGTTAGACTCTCGACCTGCTCTTTCGAAGCCATTTTAACATTTGAATTTAACCATCCACTTCCTGGTTTAAAACGCATTCCCATTCGCTGAAACTGCTGACACTGCGCACGCAGCCGTCTCGGGGATTGGATGTAATTCGGCTGCAAGTGTTCAGTGTGAAGATGCAGAAACATGGAACTGCAGATGCTGCTTCACAACAAAAAAGCACAAAGTAGTGGATTAACTCAGCCGGTCAAGTAGCACCTCTGGAGAACATGGACAGGTGATGTTTCGGGTCTGGACCCTTCTTCCGACTGATTGTAGGGGCGGTGGGTGGGAGATGGAAGAACGATGGAAGGAAGGGGGCAGGACAAAGCCTGGCTGGTAATAGGTTGACACAGTTGAGGGGGAGAGGGGGGAGTTGATCGGCAGACGGTTGGACAAAGTCCAGAGATGAAAGGCAGAAAGTGTGTGACAAAATGATCGAGGACTTGCGAATTGTGTCCTGATCTTCAAACACTCTTCTCCTCAGACGGTCAAAGGTTGTGCAGGTGCACTGAAGGCGCTGGTGAATTTCACCATCAATGTCTGCCTTCCTCTGGGAAGAGGAGCGCCGGCCACAGGACCCGAGGGCCACCATCGTTACGACCATTTTAAAGGATGGAGGCAAATCCACCCGCGGAAACTATGGAGGGTTCTTCTCCCGCTCTCTACCACAGGGAGGGGTCAGTTACACGTTAAACTGTCCTGAATATAGATGACAGCGGAGAGTAGCGCTTGGGACAATATAAGGCAGGATAAAGAGCTGGGAAAACTGCAGAGTAGATTCACGAAGTTGGTGCCAGGATTTGAGGGCCAGAGCGAAAGGGAGAGGTTGTGCAGGGAAGGATTTATTAATTGGAGCGCCGGAGGCTGAAGTGCATGGGATTAAGAGGTGAATGGATAGGGTGAATGCACAGTCTTTTACCCGGAGTAGTGGAATCGAGAACTAGAGGACACAGGTTTGTGGTGAGAGGTGCAAGATTTAATCGGAACCTGAGGAACAATATTTTCACACAGAAGGTCGTGGGTGTAGATCAGTGCATGCTCCTTCAACATAGTGACCTCACCACTACTAACCACTCCCCATTGTCTCTTGTATAATTGTAGCTTCCCCACCTCCAGCTCACTCTCTAGCTCCAGTGATGACCACGGACAGCTAGGGCATAGTGTGTGTAGTGCCTATAATAAAGTTATGTAGTAAAATACTTTGTGTGTCAAGCAAGGCCTTTTACATGGTGTCAGCGCGGTAGACTTGCGTCTCCTGTTCATCGGCTTTATTTTATTATTTGTTTATCCTAGTTGTGTCCCCACCTCAACATTTTTACTATGTCCAACTCGTGTCGTCGTCCCGACACGCTCGTTTTTGACGCGGACTGCGTGCACCGCTGGACTGTCTTCCAGCGCGACTACGAACACTATATCGCGATCGCTCATCCTGGTGCCATTCCTGCGGTACAGGCTCACCTACTACTCAACCTGGCTGGTCCGGAGGCAATGGAACATTATGCCTCGTTCGAGTTCGCCCCTCCGGAAGACCGCAACGACCCGGTATGTCTCATAGCCAAATTCACTGCCCTGTGCGATATACCCACCAATAACATTATTGAGCGTTTTAAGTTATTCCAAAGGCGTCAGACTCCCGGTGAGCACATTGACGCTTTCATTGCCTCTTTGCGACATATGGCTCGGCGGTGCCGCCTTGAAGCGATTACACCGGACGAAATGATCAGGGACGTCCTGGTCAACGGTCTCCTAAACTCTAAGCTGCGTGACGAGCTCCTGATGAAGCCTGATCTAACGCTAAGGGATGCCATGCATGCCGCTCGCATGGCCTCTGCTGTTGGCTCCGTATCTCAACCGGTGTCCCAGGACATCAATTTCACCGGTACCACTGGCCGCCGGCGGATCAATTGCCCGCCACGCCGGTTCACCCTCTCTGCACCCGCTAAGGTCACCCCTCGTCGCTGCCCAAATTGCAATTTCTCTTCCCACCAGTTCAACGTTTGCCCAGCGCAGGGTAAAACTTGTAATTCCTGCCGGAAGCTGAACCACTTTTCTGCGGCTTGTCGATCGCGTGGGAAACCTGTCCCTGCTCCTAGAAGGAGTCTAAACAACCTTGCGGACTGTGATAGCGCGCCTGGTTCCCAGTACCAGCAAGATGAACTCCCCGATTCGGATACGAGTTCCTCCCGTGGTGATTCAACTGTGTTTTCGCTTTTGGGTGCACCTGCATTGATAACAGATCCTTCTGTACATGTTACTGTCAATGGACACTCCTTCCCTGCGAAGGTCGATACTGGTGCGTTTGCCAATGTTATGTCTGTTAGCCTCTTCAAGCAGATAAGCTCGGGGGAGAGGGTGACTCCCGATGACTCCCGCCTTCATGCCTATGGGGGAGGTATTCTGGTCGCCGTGGGGAAGGCCACGGTTATCTGTACAGTTCTTGAGACCTCTCGGCCCCTCACTTTTCTCCTGCTGGAATCTGAAAACGTCACCCTGCTGGGCGCCCGTGCATGCCAGGACTTTGGTTTGGTCTCTTTCCACCGCGACATCCACCTGGTGCAGGCTCCCATGGACCCCCTGATAGAGTATCCCGACCGTTTTGACGACGTTCTGGGCAAACTGCCCTGTGCCTACAAAATCGTTGTTGACCCGGGGGTCAACCCGGTAATTAGACCGGCCCACCGTGTGTCTTTTGCCATGAAGGGCCGCGTGGAGTCCATACTGCGTGACATGGTGGCCACGGGCATCCTCAAGGAGGTGAGCGATCCCACCCTGTGGGTCTCCACCATGGTCGTCGCTGCCAAGAAGGATGCGAGCGAGATCAGGATCTGCATCAACCCGAAAGACCTGAACCTTGCTATCAAACGCCCGCACTACCCCATGCGGACGGTGGAGGACGTCGCTGCACAGGTCGGTCCGGCCACAGTCTTCTCGGTCCTAGATGCCAAGAGTTCCTTTTGGCAGATCCCTCTGGATGAACGTTCCTCCTTCCTGACTACCTTTAGCACACCTTTCGGCAGGTTCCGTTTTCTCCGCATGCCTTTTGGGATCAACTCAGCAAGCGAGGTTTTCCAGCGCACCATGGAACAGCTGTTTGCCGGGTTGCCGTGCGCTATCATCGTGGATGACATCCTGGTGTACGGGAGGGACGTCGCTGAGCACGACCTGCACCTCCGCCAAGTCCTGGACAGGGCTCGTGAGATCAATCTCAAACTTAACCCGAAGAAGTGTCGGTTCTGCGTTCAGGAAGTCACTTATGTAGGTCACGTTTTCACGGCCGGGGGACTAAAGCCAGACCCCCAGAAGACGGCAGCGGTCACCGAAATGCCCGCTCCCACCGACGTGCCCGGCCTGCAGCGCTTTCTGGGCATGGTCAACTACCTGGGGAAGTTCATACCCGACCTCAGCGAACTGAGTGCCCCCCTGAGGGAGCTGACCAAGAAGGACAATGCCTGGGTCTGGCTCCCGCACCACCAGTCGGCATTCGTAGCCCTGAAGTCCAAGCTCGCACGCACCCCGACTTTAAAGTACTTTGACCTGAACAGGCCAATTGTCCTCACCTGCGATGCATCTCGGTTCGGCCTCGGTGCCGCCTGCCTGCAGCTCTATGACAATCGGCAGCTGCCAGTTTCCTATGCCTCTCGCACCATGACCCCTGCTGAGCAGAGCTACGCTCAGATCGAAAATGAGCTCCTTGCCGTGGTGTTCGCATGCTCAAAATTCAAGGACTACATTCTGGGCAACTCCTTCACCATTGAAACTAACCACCAACCGCTGGTCTCTATCTTGAACAAGCCAATCCACGCGGCCTCTTCACGTTTGCAGCGAATGATGCTGCAGCTCCAACGTTTCACATTCGAAATTGTGTACCGCAAGGGCAAGGAAATGTTCGTGGCCGACACATTGTCCCGTGCGCCGCTCCCTTCCGTTGCCCGCCATCCATACGAATCGTCTGACCTGATGGTACTGAACGTTAACATTGTTCCCTCTTGGCAGATGCAGTCCCTGGTCAAACACACTGCCGCTGATCCTGCCCTGCAACAGCTTGTGGGCGTCATCCGCCGTGGCTGGCCTGACCGACGCTCTTCCCTACCGGCTGGTGCCGTGCCCTACTTCCTGGTTCGGGACGAATTGGTGCTGCACAACGGCGTGGTGATGAAGGGTCACAAGGTCGTGGTGCCGGCCGCGCTGCGGGATCATTACTTTCAAACCGCCCACAACGGCCACCCCGGGGTGGAGGCCACTTTGTCCCAGTCCCAAGCCCAGTTTTACTGGCCTGGCATGGTTCAGGACATCCGGGACAGGGTCTCCGCCTGTGCTGCCTGCAACAGTCTCCTGCCTCATCAACAACGCCAACCTCTCATGCAGCAACCGGCTCCCGAGTTGCCGTGGATGGCTGTCGCCACTGACATATTCGAATGGCTTGGCAAACACTTCCTGGTCCTGGTGGACTCCTACTCCAGCTGGTTCGAGGTGAACCAGCTGCCTTCCCTCACGTCTGCTGCCGTCATCGGGAAGCTTCGCCGCCACTTTTCGACCTTTGGTTCCCCGGTGACTCTCCAATCCGACAACGGCAGCCAGTTTACCAGCGCGGAGTTCGGCGCCTTCGCCAGCCGATGGAACATTCGCCACATCACCAGCAGCCCCGAGTACCCGCAAAGCAATGACCTTGCGGAGCGCGCTGTCCGCAGCGCCAAGCAGCTGCTGGAACATTGTCGGCTTGCTCATTCTGACTTCTACCTTGCCCTCCTCAACCTCCGCAACATTTCCCGGGACCCCGCACTCGGTTCGCCTGCCCAGCGCCTCATATCCCGCACCACTCGACCCCCTCTCCCCGTCTCTCAGCAATCCCTAAAGCCCGCGGTCCGCAGCCCTGCCGCTGTCAAGGAGCGCATCATCGAGAAGCAGGTCATCCAGAAGCGCTCCTTTGACAAATCTTCCCGTCTGCTTCCCCGTCTGTTCCCAGGCCAGGTTGTCCGGATGAAGTCCACCTCCGGTCATCACCGGCTGGCCGTTGTCGTTGGCAATGCTGACTCTCCCCGGTCATACCTGGTTGACTACGAGGGCACCGTGTACCGTCGGACACGCCAGCACTGCCTAATGTGGATTTCCTTCAGTTCCTCTGTCACCCCAGATCATATGGCCACTACTATACCAGGGAGATTGTTTGTGTCCTCCTTAGTGAAGACAGATGTGTGGTGGAGTTGCCGTGATCATACTGAACGGGAGGGGACTGGACAGGTGAGGCAATCTACTGCTATTTACTTGCTTTCTTTAGTGTAGGGTGGTTTGATGCGTCTGTACAACCAAGAACACTATAATCTCATTGTGAAGCAATATATGAACTTCACTGAGGGACTTGACAATGTTTTGCATGCAAGGCTGGTCCAGAAAGCGAAGGCAGGTGGGATCAAAGACAAGTTGGTAAAATGGACCCACAATTGGTTTAGTGGTTGGAAGTAGAAGGTGGAGGTTGAAGGATGATTTTTCTGCCTGGAGGGTCTGTGACTGCTGGAGTGCAGCAGAGATCGGTGCAGCAACCATTGCTGTTTATTTTATGTTTTCATGGCTTGGATGTGAATGTAGGAGGTGTTTGGGAAAATGGCGGCGCACCTGAATGCAGCGGCTTTGCTCTCCCCCGTGTGGATGTTGTTGTTTTTGTCTGTCTTGTCCGTCTGTCTGTGGACCTGCGACTCAAAACACAACCGGCAGGACCTTTTGAGGATTGGGACGCAGTGTAGCGAACTAGAGTTCGCGAGGAGCTCCCACAACGACGAAATACCGGCAGAAATCACCCGCCCAGCGGAGTCCGAGGGGATCATCCTACCGAAAGGACGGTGCGGGAGGCGGCGCAGGCAGAGGCGGCAGAAGCGCGGTTGTCGAGCCGGCATTCAAGCTAGGCTAAAGAAAGATCCTTACAGACCAGCGCTACCCAGCATCTTTCTGACGAACGCCCGATCGCTCAACAACAAGATGGACGAGCTGGAGCTGATCACTGAAGAAAACAAAACTTTAAAAACCTGCTCTCTCATGGTGGTAACTGAGACCTGGCTTCACGCTGGGATCCCGGCCGAGGCCATCAGTCTGGTAGGTCGCACAGCATACTGGGCCGACAGGAGCAGTGACTCTGGTAAGAGCAGAGGGGGGGGGGGGGGGGGCTATGTATTTACTCCTATGACAAGTGGTGTACGAATGTAAACGTTGTCGAGAGACATTGTTCACCAGACATGGAGTTTATTACACTGAAATGTCGACCCTTCTACCTGCCGCGGGAGTTCACAGCTGTTGTTATTCTGGCTGTTTATATTCCACCAAGTGCCAACATCAAGCTAGCACTGAACACCCTGCTAGCATCAATCAACAAATTACAGACTGCGCATCCTGATGGGATTTTCATCGTGGCTGGAGATTTCAATCAGGCTAATCTAAAAACTGTCCTCCCTAAATTCCACCAGCATGTCACGTGTCCGACGAGAGGTCAAAATACACTGGATCACGTGTACAGCAACATTAGGGATTGATACAAAGTCCCCTCTCTCCCTCACCTCGGCCAGTCTGACCATCTATCACTCTTTCTCACCCCGGCATACAGACCTCTCATTATGAGAACCAAGCCCAGTGTGAGAAGCATAAAGACTTGGCCCGAGGGCGCTGCCGCCCAACTTCAGGACTGTTGTGAGCGCACCGAGTGGGACTTGTTTGCAAACCAGGACATACATGAATATACATCCACAGTCATGTTCTATATACAGAACTGTATTGACAACGTCACTGTCAACAGGGAGGTCAGGTGCTACCCAAACAACAAACCATGGATGACCAGGGATGTCAGGAACCTGCTGAGAGAACGGAACTCAGCCTTTAGATCTGGCAATGATGAATTGTACAGCACTGCCAGATCTAAACTAAAGAGAGACATTAAAGAGGCAAAGACAGCCTATGGAAGAAGTATAGAGGGGTATTTCAACGAGAGGGACCCTCGGCGTGTCTGGCAGGGCATTCAGCAACTCACAAACTATAAGGGCAAGGAGGGGGCGATCATCTGCAGCAGTAACAACTCGCTAGCTGAGGAGCTCAACCATTTTTTCGCCCTTTTAGAGCTGAATGAGGCGGAGCCTGCACCTGCAGCCGCACCCAGCACTGACAACCCGCCACTCGCTGTGAGTACGGAGGACGTCAGAAGAACACTCCGCAGGGTCAACCCCAGGAAGGCTGCTGGACCAGATGGCATCCCAGGGAGAGTATTGCGGGACTGTGCAGACCAGTTGGCGGAGGTATTTAGCAAAATCTTTAACCTCTCTCTGTTAACGTGCACTGTCCCTAAATGCTTTAAGACTGCTACCATCGTGCCTGTACCCAAACAAACAGCCATTACCAGCTTGAATGACTATAGACCTGTTGCTCTCACTTCAACGGTGATGAAGCGTTTTGAACAGCAGGTCCTGGCCCACATTAAGTCCTCACTCCCATCCACCCTGGATCAGCATCAGTTTGCATATAGAGCTAATAGGTCAATGGAGGATGCCATCAACACAGCTCTACGTTATGCACTGGCACATCTGGAGCGTCCTGGCTCATATGTGAGGATGTTATTTGTAGATTTTAGTTCTGCATTTAATCTTATCATCCCCAGCAGAATGGTGGACAAACTGTCTGATCTGGGTGTTAACGCAAACACATGCGGATGGATTAAGGACTTTTTAACAGACCGCCCACAGACTGTCAGGATGGGGTCCAATTACTCCCCAGTCCTGACGTTCAGCACAGGAGCGCCACAAGGATGTGTGCTGAGTCCCATCTTGTATATAATATACACTTATGACTGTATCCCAACACACAGTACAAACAGGATCATCAAGTTTGCGGACGACACGACTGTGGTGGGACTGATAAACAACAACGACGAGTGTGCATACAGGGGTGAAGTCCAAAAACTGACCGTCTGGTGTACCAAAAACAACCTGGTACTCAACCCATCAAAGACAAAAGAACTGGTCGTCGACTTCAGGAGGAAGAGGAGAGAGGAACCTGCTCCCTTATACATCAAAGGAGACACGGTGGAGAGAGTCACTGGCTTTAAGTTCCTGGGAATACACATCTCCCAGGACCTCAAATGGCAAATGAACACCGTCACTCTCGTGAAGAAGTCTCATCAGCGGATGTATTTCCTGAGGTCTCTGCGGAGAGCAAACGTTTCACAGCCGCTGCTGTTGTCCTTCTACCGATGCGCCGTGGAAAGTATCCTCTCCTATGGCATCCTGGTGTGGTTTGCTAGCTGTACTGTGGCTGAGAGGAGGGCGCTGCAGAGAATTATAAAAACTGCACAGAGCATTATAAACGCTAATCTGCCCTCCTTGAATGATATATACAGGGCCTGATGTTTGCGTTGGTTCACAAACATCAAGCAGGACACATCCCACCATGCCAACCACCTTTTCACTCTGCTACCCTCTGGGAGGCGATACAGGTCTCTGTAGACTAAAAAATAGTTTCTACCCATGTGCGATAAAAGACTACAAGACCTACACCAAACCCAAACCAATTAGGAGCAGACGAGGGCATTCGATCCAATTTGTGATCCCAGCTACAAAGACAGATGTGTACAGCAATTCGTTCTTCCCCCGCACAAATAAAGCATGGAATAATCTCCACCCAACTATAGTTACCCAACCAGATGCAACTAAATTTAAAGTAGCTCTTTCTTCCCAATAACCCTTTCTGGCTGAAGCCCTCCCTTCACCACCTCCAGTTTAAATTCCATTTGGAATATTTTGTAGAACCAAGAAACCAAGAACTTAACTCTAACAGAGAATACTGGGGGAAGCACAATATAATTTGGGGTGCAAGATAATGCGCTATATTCTTTTAAAATATTTTTAATACCTATTTATTATTTTCTTTACTGATCTTGTATACATGTGAGTCAATGGCTGTTGTGTTTTGTTCTTTTTTAATCTTTTATCCTGTGTCTTCTATGTACACACCGAATGAGATGCAATAGAATTTCGTTGTACAGTTGTTATGCAATGACAATAAATGTATTCTATTCTATTAATCGAATAATTTGCCATTTAGTTCAAAGATTCAAAGATAAAAGGTGACAATATTGTGCAGGAGTTACCCAAAGCCCAAAGCTGTTGTGGAGGTTCCGCCTCACAGCGCCAGAGCCCCGGGCTCGGTCAGGCAGTGGATGTGAAAGTGGGATAACATAGAACTCGTGTCAGAAGGTCATAAGTGATAGGAGAAGAATAAGGCCAATCGGCCCATCAGTACTCCGCCATTCGATCGTGGCTGATCTATCTCTCCCACCTAACCACATTCTCCTTCCTTCTCCCCATAACCTCTGACACCTGTACTAATCAAGAATCTGTCAATGTCTTAAAAATATCCAATGACTTGGACTCCACAGCCTTCTGTGGCAGTGAATTCCACAGATTCACCCCCTCTGACTAAAGAAATTCCTTCTCGTCTCCTTCCTGAAGGAGCGTCCTTTAATAAGCGAGTTCGGTATCTCGATAAACGCAAGGAAACATGGGATTTGTCAAAAGTCATTCGGGATAAACAAGCGGGCTCAATGCTGAATAAACAGTGTATAAATTGTGAACTATTCTACGAAGGAAGTAATCTAGAATTCTGTCAACTTAACAGCTTCCTGTCCTTGTTCTGTTTAAGAAAGAACTGCAGATGCTGGAGAAATTGAAAGCAGACAAAAATGCTGGAGAAACTCAGCGGGTGAGGCAGCATCTATGGAGCGAAGGAATAGGTAACGTTTCGGGTCGAGACCCTTCTTCAGACTCCTTCTTGTTCTGCTGTTCACACACTAATCACACAGTCCCAGTTATAGTTCAGTTCATTCATTTGCAATTATGAGATATTCATAAAGTTAAAGAATTTATTATTTTCATTTAATCCTTGATGTGTTTGCTACTGGAATAAGAAAATATTACTTGTGTTTGAAACATTTTCTTATCTTTATTCATAATTTATGTGTAAAAATATATTGAATCTGAGGCAGGCAGCGACTGTATCAGTGTGATGTGGGCTGTTGCTTCACCTACAGGTGGTGTGGATGTAGATGCATGAGACCTGGGTGTAATGGTACACCTGTGGCGGCTCCCAAGGGTCGTGCCATCATACTGTCGAACCCCTCGGCACGGGAGTGGTTCAGTCCGGAGGCTGCCATTAGCCAGAGGGTTTAAAGGCAGGGGTTTGGGTGCCATCTTTCTCTTGTTTGGTCTTCCCTACAACCGGGAGGAACATAATAAAAGGTGCCTCTCAAAACACTGGACTTCGTGCTTCCTTTTGAGACCCACGCACTACACACCAGTCATTAAATGTAGGCATGCAGGTGCAGCTGGCAGTGAAGAAGGCGAATGGTATGTTAGCATTCATAGCAAAAGGATTTTAGTATAGGAGCAGGAAGGTTCTACTGCAGTTGTACAGGGTCTTGGTGAGACCACACCTGGAGTATTGCGTACAGTTTTGTTCTCCTAATCTGAGGAAAGACATTGTTGCCATAGAGGGAGTACAGAGAAGGTTCACCAGACTGATTCCTGGGATGTCAGGACTTTCATATGAAGAAAGACTGGATAGACTCGGTTTGTACTCGCTAGAATTTAGAAGATTGAGGGGGGATCTTATAGACACTTACAAAATTCTTAAGGGGTTGGACAGGCTAGATGCAGGAAGATTGTTCCCGATGTTGGGGAAGACGAGAACAAGGGGTCACAGTTTAAGGATAAGGGGGAAATCATTTAGGACCGAGATGAGGAAAACATTTTTCAAACAGAGAGTGGTGAATCTCTAGAATTCTCTGCCACAGAAGGTCGTTGAGGCCACTTCATTGGCTATATATAAGAGGGAGTTAGATGTGGCCCTTGTGGGTAAAGGGATCAGGGGGTATGGAAAGAAGGCAAGTACAGGATACTGAGTTGGATGATCAGCCATGATCATATTGAATGGCGGTGCAGGCTCGAAGGGCCGAATGGCCTACTCCTGCACCTATTTTCTATGTTTCTATGTTACTCTTTGTTTCCTGTCTGCCAACCAGCAGTGTGATGCTTCACCTACATGTGGCGTGAATGTACCTTTAAGGCAAAGATTCATCTCCGAGGAAAACAGAGTCCAGTGTTGTCCCTGTGAAGGAGCCGCCAATCTGATGTAAAACATTTAACTGTGAAATGCCTGCCCTTTAGTATTGGATAGATTGAGTGGAGGGTGTGTGTTGTTCCTAGTTTGCGGTGGGTGTGGTGCGTTTCCCCCAGCCATCTCGCCCAGTGCACGTTGACCGGCACAGTTCACCAGCCCTTGTTAGCAGAGGCTCTTGGTGCAGGTGTTACCCGAAGCACAAAGGTTTTGTGGAGGTTCTGCGTTAGGATCGGGCACGCAGCGAGCTAGCGAGAGGGTGGTCAGATCAGATCAGCCCAGCTTGCCGAGTGGCCGAAGGGCAGATTTTAATGTGTCGTTATTAAACTGTTCCATTTGTGCGGCATCTCTGGAGAACACGGATAGGTAAAAAGTGCTGGAGTAACTCAGCGGGTCAGGCAGCATCTGTGGAGAACATGGATAGGTACAGAGTGCTGGAGTAACTCAGTGGGTCAGGCAGCATCTGTGGAGAACTTGGATAGGTACAGAGTGCTGGAGTAACTCAGCGGGTCAGGCAGCATCTGTGGAGGATACAGATAGGTATAGAATAGAATAGTTTCTTTATTGTCATTGTAACATGAACCATGTACAACGAAATTGTAAAATGTCAGCCAGTCAGTGCACCATTCAAACATTTCTAAAAGCTAACGATACATACAAAGTAAAATATTTAAAAAGATAAACAACTAAAATAAATATCATAAAAATAGCACGCATAAACACCCAGCCCTACATCCTTCTGTCGATTTCATGTATGCATGTATCGCCCCTGCGTTCCTTGGCGGCTACATTTAGTGCCTTTATAGCAGTGGGGTAAAAACTGTTTTTAAGTCTGTTTGTCCTTGTCCTTGTAGATCTGTACCGTCTGCCTGACGGTAACAGTTCAAACAGGTAGTGTCCGGGGTGGGAAATGTCCTTTATAATACTCTGGGATTTTTTGATGCAGCGGGAACTGTGTAAGTCCTCCAAGGTAAGGAGAGGGCATCCGACAATCCTCTGGGCGTTGTCAATGGCCCTCTGGAGCGCTTTCCTCTGAGCCGCTGTGCAGCTGGTGTACCATACGCATACACAGTATGTTAGGAGGCTCGCAATGGAGCACCGATAAAAGGACAGCAGCAGTCTCTGAGTGATGTTATTCTTCCTGAGCACCCTCAGGAAGTGCAGTCTCTGCTGGTCCTTTTTCAGCAGCGCAGAGGTGTTCACGCTCCACGTCAGGTCCTCCTCAATATGGATTCCCAGGAAGCGGAAATCCGCCACCCTCTCCACACAGTCCCCTCTGATAATTAATGGTACCATGTCCGTTTTATTCTTCCTGAAGTCTATTATTATCTCCTTGGTCTTTAAGGTGTTAAGGAGCAGGTTATTTTCTCCACACCACACTGTCAGCTGCTCCACCTCATCCCGGTAGGCGTACTCGTCCCCCCCGGAGATGAGTCCCACCACCGTAGTGTCATCCGCAAATTTGACAATGGTGTTTCTGTGGTGGGCGGGGATGCAGTCATGTGTGTAGATGGTGTAGAGCAGGGGGCTCAGCACGCAGCCCTGTGGAGAGCCGGTACTGAGGCTGAGGGCCGTGGATGTGTGATGGCCCACTCTGACTCTCTGGCTGCGACCCGACAGGAAGCTATTTATCCACATGCAGGTGGAGTGTGGAAGTCCCAAGTCCCCCAGTTTGTCCACCAGTTTGTGGGGAAGGAAGGTACAAAGTGCTAGAGTAACTCAGTGGGTCAGGCAGCATCTCTGGAGAACATGGATAGGCAATTCCGTTCAGGACTCTTTTTCTGACTCCACCAAGTGCTGGAGTCACCTGTCCACATTTTCCAGAGATGCTGCCTGACCCGCTGAGTTACTCCAGCACTTTGTGTCTTTTATCCCAAGCCACGTGAACAATCTTTTTGCTGCTTTCAGTTTTGATTCAGATTTCCAATTAGTTTTTCTTGGAACAGATCACATCTCCGCGAGGCAGACTACCTTGACTGAAGGGCTGTTACACAACACGAATAACACATTTCCAAGCTGCCGGAAGCAATCTATCTCTGTCCTGCACCTTGTTTTTACACTTGAACAGATATACAAGGGGATTAAGGGCAGCACAGTGCAGCAGCGGTAGAGTTGCTGCCTCACAGCGCCAGAGACCCGGGTTACATCCTGACCACGGGTGCTGTCTGTACAGAGTTGGTACATTCTCCCCGTGACCTGCGGGGGTTTCCCAGCAGTTATTTGAGCTGCTTCGAAGACATCGTTGATGGAACATTTCAAGTTTCCAGATGGCGTCACTTTGTACAGAACCCTCGTCAGGGGCCGGAACCCTGTCATGTGAAAGTAGACCTGGCTGTTGACAGTGGTCAGTTGTCCAGCTTGTGTTCTTCAGATGCCCGTGTAGTTTAAATTTTGTCTCACTACATTGGTGACCCCGACGGTCTGAACGTATTCGGATCCGCCGTTATGGATGCAGCCAATAACCTCGATTCCAACCCAGCCCAACAAAATGCAGTCCCACTAAAGCTGTGATTCCTTTGAGCCTTTAGGGGACTGTATTTGGAGCTTGCAATAGACAATACGCAAGAGTCAAGAGTGTTTTATTGTAATACGAGACTAAGTGGGACCTTAGTGAGGATAAATGGGGATACTGTGGATAGGGTGAGCTGTTTTAAATATCTGGTAGTCCGCATCTCTGAGGATATGACATGGACATCACACGCCGCAGCACTCGTGAGTAAGGCAAGGCAGCGCCTTTACCACCTCAGGCAATTGAGGAAATTCAGAGTGTCTCCGAGGAGCCTCCAGTGCTACGCAGCGGCTGTGGAAAGCATCTTGCATCTTTGGGAATTGCTCTGCCCAGGACAAGAAAGCTCTGCAGAGAGTAGTGCGTTCGGCCGAACGCACTATGGGAACTTCACTCGCCCCCCTGCAGGAACTATACATCAGGAGGTGCAACTCCAGAGCCAATAAAATCATGGAAGACCCCTTCCACCCCTGCAACGGACTGTTTCAGCTGCTACGGTCAGGCAAACGCCTCCGTTGCCATGCGGTGAGAACGGAGAGGTTGAGAAGGAGTTTCTTCCCAGAGGCCATTCGGACTGTAAACTCCTACCTCACCAGGGACTAACTCTACTGAACGTTTTTCCTTCCATTATTTATTATGTAAAAGAATATGTGTGTTATGATTGTGTTTATAGTTTGTTTGTTTGTTTGTTTGTTTGTCTTTTTGCACAAAGTCCGCGAGCATTGCCACTTTTCATTTCACTGCACATCTCGTATGTGTATGTGACGAATAAACTTGACTTGACTTGACTTGGCCCATTGCGTCCCATGTTCGCACGGGATGGCTGGTTCACTAACGTAATATTCCACCTCTACACCACCTCCAATATTGGTGGCCAGTGGGGGGTGGGGGGGGGGGGCTTTCTGGAGTGCTAGCATGGGTGTTGTGGGCCAAAGGGACTGGTTTCCAGAGGGCTAGTATGGACATTGTGGGCCCAATGGATTCTTGGGCTGGCAGCTCAGTCACTCGGGCCTGATGGGCTGGCAGCTCAGTCACTCAGGGCTGGTTGGCTGGCAGCTCAGTCATTCAGGGCTGGTGGGCTGGCAGCTTAGTCACTATAATTGCGCAAAAACAGTACACGGTGGTGGTACAATCTTTGCACCACCTTATTCATCATTGTCCTCGTGATGTGCACAAAATAGGTTTTGCTCAGATTGATGCCATATTTTGCAAGTTATTCACGTTTAAAACAAAAAAACCTGTCTTCCCCTCATCGGTGTTCCACCCCACAATGACATCACAATGGGATCTCTTTTTTTGGAGGGAGGGAGTGTGAAGGAGGAAAAGGGAGATCAAGGGTTAATGCTCACGTGACCAGGAGCTAAGTGTTGAAACATGGCATAACTAAATTGTGGAACTATAGAAACTTACAAGGCTCACATCAGGCTCCGTTAGACCACGAGAGGTAATATCTGGACACAGGACAGGGAACTGTTACGAGAATAGGGAAGTGACACAAGAACATAGATGTACAGAATATAGATAGGTTCACATAGGTCCATGTTGGGATCTCAGCTGCCAATCAACAGTGTTCCAGCCTGTGCAATGAGAGATTTCTTACATTGTTGTGAGGAGAGGGGACGGAGTGTGTTAGGGGAGGAGGAGAGGGGAGAGAAGAGGGAGGGTGAAGAGGAAGAGGAGGGAGTGTTGGGGGATGAGGGGATATGAGCCACATCTGCACAGTTGGGGGCTATGGGTGAGTGGTGGAATATTACGTTGGGGGAACGGGGCCCAACGGGTCCCACTTGTTTGTTCTATATCTCGCTACATCACCGTATATTTCTCTAATTTCCCTTTCCCTGAATCACAGTCTGAAGAAGGGTCTCAATCCGAAACATCTCCTACGGGTCTCACTTAGTCTAGTTTATTGATAAATCTCATTGAAATGAATATGCAGGTCCGTACACACACAGTCGCTCAGCTGGCGAGAATGTTTATCCCGCATGAACTATGACCTGGGCATGCGCATTTGTAATAACGAGTCCGCTTATTAAAGGACGTTCCTTTAGGAAGTAGAGTTCCTTTGAGGGTAGAGTGCTGACACGGATAGAAAATCGGTTGGTAGACAGGAAACAAAGAGCAGGGATTAACGGAACCCTTTCAGAAGAGCAGGCGGTGACTAGTGGGGTACCGCAAGGCTCGGTGCTGGGACCGCAGCTATTTACAATATACATCAAGACAATGCAAGAGACATTTATTGCCACATGTACCAATTGGTACAGTGAAATTTGTGGTCACCATACTGCCATACGAATAAAAATGAACACAGAACAAAATAGTCTTTAACATAGACATCCCTACACAGCAGAATCAAAGTTTCCCACAGTGAGGGAAGGCACCAAAGTGCAGTCCACCTCCTCTGTTGTCCTGTTGTTCAGCCGTGGTCGGGGTCCCGAACCCTCCGTAGTCGCCGCTATGGGTGACCCCCGGCAAAGGGTTCCCAGGACTCATGAGAGTGTTGGTCAGCGCCGCCCGTGATGGGAGCACCGCAAACCACAGTTGCAGCAGGCCCAACACTCCGGAGCTTCAAACGGCGATCCAGGTAAGGCATCGCCTGCTCCACGATGAATCGAGTGCTGCGCCGCCGCTGTGGCTCTGGTCCGCTCTCCGGTCTCCGGTCCCCGGCATGAAAGGATTCGCCAATCCAGTTGGTAGGTCGCGAGAGGGGGGCGAGGACCAGATTCTGAAAAGAGTCGCTTCCTCGCCAGGAAGTGACTTGGAAATGGTTTTCCCCTTACCCTACCCCCCTCCCCCACATAGAAAAACTGAAACAATCCTCCAGAACATTTTTTTAACAAACTAAAAATTAAAAAAAGTTAGAAAAACAAACAGACTGTAGGCAGAGGCTGTCATCATGTGGCATTAAATCCATGATTTGAATGAAGGGATTTAAAGTAACATTAGCAAATTTGCAGATGACACAAAGCTGGGTGGCAGTGTGAACTGAGGATGCTATGAGAATGCAGGATGACTTGGACAGGTTGGGTGAGTGGGCAGATGCATGGCAGATGCAGTTTAATGTGAGGTTATCCACTTTGGTGGCAAAAACAGGCAGGAAGATTATTATCTAAATGGTGTCAAGTTGGGAAAAGCGGAGGTACAACGGGATCTAGGGGTCCTTGTTCATCAGTCAATGAAAGTAAACATGCAGGTACAGCAGGCAGTGAAGTAAGAGAATGGCATGTTCAGAACAAGAGGAGTTGAGTACAGGAGCAA
Organism: Amblyraja radiata; assembly: GCF_010909765.2. Lineage (NCBI taxonomy): Eukaryota > Metazoa > Chordata > Chondrichthyes > Rajiformes > Rajidae > Amblyraja > Amblyraja radiata. The sequence continues at coordinate 7,558,420 of NC_045985.1, read as the reverse complement.
AAAGGTATTTCTGTAGTTGTATGGGGCCCGAGTGAGACCACACCTGGAGTATTGTGTGCAGTTTTGTTCCCCTAATTTGAGGAAGGACATTCTTGCTTTTGAGGGAGTGCAGCGTAGGTTTACAAGGTTAATTCCCGGGATGTCGGGACTGTCATATGCTGAGAGAATGGAGCGGCTGACCTTGTACACTCTGGAATCTAGAATGATGAGAGGGCATCTTATTGAAACACATAAGATTATTAAGGGTTTGGACATGCTAGAGGCAGGACTCGTTTTCCCGATGTTGGGGGTGTCCAGAACCTGGGGCCACTGTTTAAGAACAAGGAGTAAGCCGTTTAGCACAGAGATGAGGAAACACTTTTTCACACAGAGAGTGGTGAGTCTGTGGAGTTCTCTGCCTCATAGGGCGTAGGAGACCGGTTCACCGGATGCTTTCAAGAGAGAGCTAGAGAGGGCTCTTAGAGATAGCGGACTCATGAATCATTCAGTTATCCCTAATGGCCCATGACCTGGGCAGTTCGAATACGGAGTTTGCTTATTAAAGGACATGCCTTTAGGAAGGAGATGAGGAGCAATATCTTTAGTCAGAGGGTGGTGAATCTGCGGAATTCATTGCCACAGACATCTGTGGAGGCCAAGTCAATTGATATTTTTTAAGGCATAGATAGATTCTTGATTAGTAGGGTTGTCAGAGATATGGGGAGAAGGCAGGAGAATGGGGTTAGAAGGGAGAGATAGATAAGCCACGATTGAATGGCGGAGTAGACTTGATGGGCCGAATGGCCACATTCTGCTCCTTATCCCTTATGACCTTCTGACACGAGTTCTATGTTGTCCCACTTTCACATCCACTGCGTGATGGAGTCCGGGACTCTGGCGCTGTGAGGCAGCAGCTCTACCCGCTGCATGCCGTGGAGCAAATGTTGAAATCTGCTGTGTGTTGCATGTGTATGAATCAATAACCTGGCCGTTCATCGTGTGAAATGTGACCACACCCAGGCTGGATGGGAGTAGTTGTTGGATTTTACACGTTGTATGTTGAGACTTGTACTTATCCTGCAACACTTAGAGATAATTTAGAGATATATTCTTAGAGATAAAAAATATTATATAAATACAGGGATCTACCATGAGAGCATGAGCTTCACCTTGGGGAGAGAAAAGACCGAGAGATAGAGGAAAAGCTTGGACCATGATGTGTAGACAGGAGACTCGAATACGCAGAGGGGCGTAAGAGTTATTTTGTATTGTTTCTTTATTGATAGTTTTTGTGTTTTAATTGTGTTTGCTTTAATAATTAATAATTTGTGCTCTTCAAGACATTTGGCTCTTTGTGCTAACGGAATCAAGGGATTTGGGGGAAAAGCAGGAACGGCAGCAAATCTTGTGCCACGTTCCCTAAAATCTGGAGAAGTGACCCGTCACCAGTCTACGTTCTCCAGAGATGTCGCCTGACCACCCGAGTCACTCTGAAACTTTGTGGGAGGATATTTGTTACCAGTACCAGCAGTTCCTTGTATCAACTTCCTTGATTCCTTCTCTCCACATATGATTGGTTTGGTAATTTTAGCATTTCGTGCAAATCTCTTTCGCAATTACCAGAGCCAGGATGTTTTGGCACTAAACAACTCTGAAATAGGCAGGCAAAAAGGCATAATAAAAATCACAAAAAGGCATTTATTTACAAGCAAAGGCATGTATTTCCACCACCAAAATATGGCTAAAAATGATAACATAAAGGTATACTATATTTAATGATCAAAGTTGCCTGATTGCACATAATTACTAGCATTTTTTTCAAATTATCTGCTGTTAAACTATGCCATCTGCCAGACAGAATATTCTTCAGTTGAGAAAAACGTCTTTCTACCTCAGCAGAGGTAACTGGTGCATACCTGAAACAAGCTACAGACTATATTCATGTCGATATCTTATGCATTACAACGACCTTTGAGAACTTTAGCTATGAGGAAAAAAGATTCCAAGGGGAGTAAGGGGCTGACAAGGGACGTCAGGGACAGCATAAAAATAAAAGAGAAGTAGTACAACGAAGCAAAGATGAGCTGGAAGCAAGAGGATTGAGTAATGTTTAATGAGCAACGGAAGATAACTAAAAAGGCAATAAAGGGAGAAAAGATGAGTTATGAAGGTAGGCTAGCCAAGAATGTAAAGGAGAATGGTAAAAGCTTCTTAGGTATGTGTAAAGGGAAAAAATAGTCCAGACCAAAGTTGGAGCCTTGAAGACTTAAAGATGAATTTATTATGGGGAACAAGGAAATTGCAGATGACAGGTACTTTGGATCTGTCTTCACTAAGGAGGACACAAACAATCTTCCTGATGTACCAGTGGCCAGAGGATCTAGGGTGATGGAGGAACTGAAGGAAATCCACGTTAGGCAGGAAATGGTGTTAGGTAGACTGATGGGACTGAAGGCTGATAAATCCCCAGGGCCTGATGGTCTGCATCCCAGGGTACTGAAGGAAGTGGCTCTAGAAATCGTGGATGCATTGGTGATAATTTTCCAATCTATATTACTAAAACTAAGATCTTGACCGCTTTCTGACTTTCTGTTTCATGATTTCAAAAGAACACGCGACTTACGGCTGTCATTTTTGGCCACCTCGCTCAGTCCCCCTCCGCCGGATTGGACTGGAGGATTTTTCCCATTGAATAAAAATCAGAGAGTTATTAATGTTTTTTTAAATGCCGCCATTCTCTCTGCTGCCCCCGCTGGCGGCAGGGGGGAGGGACTATAAACCCGGAAGTGTCGTACCTGACTCAGTATCTGCGAGACGGAGGAAGCGAGAGGGTCACGGCTCTCTGAGCTGCGAATAACACTGAACGCACGTCTACTCAACGGTGAGTCCCCTCGATCTGCTTGTAAAGTGTTTGCCAAATTGGCTGTCTTTGTTTTTAAAATCGTTGCAACAGTTTTCGGATGGATAAAGCGTGAATAAATATTTTATTAGTTCAGGACTGGGTTTAAGTGCAAAATCGGCGCTCATTCCGTGACTTCTGCTTAGTGGCAAGATGGCGGCGATTACGTCATTTCCAGTTAGCGGCAAGATGGAGCTGAGAGCGTCATTTCCGGTTAGTGGCAAGATGGCGCTGACTGCAAAAGGCACAGATTGAAGACGCCATTGAATAATTCAAGAGAGCTGTCTGCTCTGTCTATGGTGAGTGGCATTGTTGGACGTTATTTAAAGCACTTTTTGCTTCAGCAGCAGCCTCCACAGGAGGCTTTAAACGTTTGAATCATTCGGTTTACACACTGTATGTTTACCATGTTCTGAAGTTACTTGGCATTTTAGTGTTGGATTAGACTAAGTGGGACCCGTTGGGTCCCAGCATCACACGGGCGGGCTGGTCACCAACTCAATATTCCACCTCTCCACCAATTCCAATATTGCTCGCAAGTGGGGAGGGGGGGGGCTGTCTGTTGCGCTAGTATGGGTGTTGCGGACCGAAGGTACTGGTTTCGAGAGGACTAGTATAGACATTGTGGGCCGAATGGATTCTTGGACCGGTAGCCAACTGTTGCAACAATTTTAAAAGCCAAGGCGAGGCCAACAATTGGGCTGCAGCCACCTGACAACCAAAATTCATTTTGTGAACACAAACTTTTTTTAAAAGGTGGGGCAAACAATTGGACTGCAATCACTTTCCAGCCGCATCGAGGGGACTCACTGTGGAGTAGACGTGCGTTCAGTGTTATTCGCAGCTCAGAGAGCCGTGACCCTCTCGCTTCCTGGGTCTGGCAGAGACTGACTGAGGCACGACACTTCCGGGTTTTATAGACCCCCCCTGCCGCCACGGGGGCAGCAGTGAGAATGGGGAATATTTAAAAAACATTAATATCTCTCTGATTTTTCATCGATAGGAAAAATCCTCTGGTCCAGGAAGACGGAGGGGTCTCTGAGATAAGTGTCCAAAAATGACGGTCGTAGGTGGCGGCGTTCTGTTGGAAATCGCCGCCACCTGGAGGGATGGAGGGAGTGATTGAGGGCACGGGAAAGGAGAGGAAGTGAGAAATGAAGGAGGGAGTGGAGGAGGAGAGGAGGAGGGGGGAAGGAAACATAGAAACACAGAAACACAGAAAATAGGTGCAGGAGTAGGCCATGGAGAGCGTCTGTGAACAGCAAATTTCAAGTCTTGCCAGAGATTCTCAATTGGATTTAGATCTGGACTTTGACTGGGCCATTCTAACACATGAATATGCTTTGATCTAAACCATTCCATTGTAGTTCTGGCTGTATGTTTAGGGTCGTTGTCCTGCTGGAAGGTGAACCTCCGCCCCAGTCTCAAGTCTTTTGCAGACTCTAACAGGTTTTCTTCCAAGATTGCCCTGTATTTGGCTCCATCCATTGTTCCCATCAACTGCGACCAGCTTCCCTGTCCCTGCTGAAGAAAAGCATCCCCACAGCATGATGGTGCCACCACCATGTTTCACAGTGGGGATGGTGTGTTCAGGGTGATGTGCAGTGTTAGTTTTCCGCCACACATAGCGTTTTGTATTTAGGCCAAAAACTTCCATTTTGGACTCATCTGACCAGAGCACATTCCTCCACATGTTTGCTGTGTCCCCCACATGGCTTGTGGAAAACTGCAAACGGGACTTATTATGGCTTTTTTTCAACAATGGCTTTCTTCTTGCCACTCTTCCATAAAGGCCCGATTTGTGGAGTGCACGACTAATAGTTCTCCTGTGGACAGATTCCCCCACCTGAGCTGTGGATCTCTACAGCTCCTCCAGAGTTACCATGGCTGCTTCTCTGATCAATGCTCTCCTTGCCCGGCCTGTCAGTTTAGGTGGACGGCCATGTCTTGGTAGGTTTGCAGTTGTGCCATACTCTTTCCATTTTCGGATGATGGATTGAACAGTGCTCCGTGAGGTGTTCAAAGCTTGGGATATTTTTTTATAACCTAACCCTGCTTTAAACTTCTCCACAACTTTATCCCTGACCTGTCTGGTGTGTTCCTTGGGCTTCATGATGCTGTTTGTTCACTATTGTTCTCTAATAAACCTCTGAGGCCTTCACAGAACAGCTGTATATATACTGAGATTAGATTACACACAAGTGGACTCTATTTACTAATTAGGTGACTTCTGAAGGCAATTGGTTGCACTGGATTTTATTTAGGGGTATCAGAGTAAAGGGGGCGGAATACTTTTGCACGCCACACTTTTCAGTTTGTTATTTGTAAAAAAATTTGAAAACCATGTATCATTTTCCTTCCACTTCACAATTATGCGCCATTTTGTGTTGGTCTATCGCATAAAATCCCAATAAAATACATTTACGTTTGTGGTTGTAACTTGACAAAATGTGGAAAAGTTCAAGGGGTATGAATACTTTTGCAAGCCACTGTATGTGTGTGTGCGTGTCTGTGTAATTGTGATCACGGAACCACTCCAAAACGGTTCCCAATAGCGCTAAAGAAATTGCACCACCTTATTCACAATTGTCCTGTGGTGGTTTGTATCAAGTTTCGTTCTGATTGATGTGATATTTCACAAGTTATTTCACTTTTTTAATAAAAAAAAACATATTTGAGACACATTCTTCCCTCTGCAGCTATGACTTCACAATGGGATTGTAACCCTACCAGTTACAATGTTGTGATCCTTGACACTCAGTCCTGCCAGCACTAGCAAGTGTAATGGCAAGCTACAATATTGGAATCCTTGACACTCAGTCCTGCCAGCACTAGCAAGTGTAATGGCAAGCTACAATGTTGCAATCCTTGACACTCAGTCCTGCCAGCACTAGCAAGTGTAATGGCAAGCTACAATATTCGAATCCTTGACACTCAGTCCTGCCAGCAATAGCAAGTGTAATGGCAAGCTACAATGTTGCAATCCTGGGACACTCAGTCCTGCCAGCACTAGCAAGTGTAATGGCAAGCTACAATATTGCAATCCTGGGACACTCAGTCCTGCCAGCACTAGCAAGTGCAATTGCAAGCTACAATATTGCAATCCCTTTTAAAAATATCCTTGCAGCAAGTATATTCCTGGCAGTAAAGATATTTTTAAAGTACAATTGCATTTTTTTAAAGTCACAGTACACCGAGTTCTGTCAGCTAGCAAATGCAATTGCATTATTTTAAGTTTAAAATGAGGGAGGGTAAATATGACAAATTTAGCAGCCCCTGCGAAGTTGGAGGCTATGGGTGAGTGGTGGAATATTGTGTTGGGGGAACGGGATGCGTGGGGGGACCATGCCTCCCATCTTCCAGGTGTCCCACTTGGTCTATTATCTATACCATTACTAAAGGTCTCATCTTGACCACTTCCTGACTACGTTATCAATACATTTTAGAAAAAACGCTACCATATATCACTATGATTGTTTTGTGCATCTTACCCGCTGTCCTCGTCCGCTCCAACCCCACAAGTATTTTTACGATTGGTGAAATTATTTTTTTTAAAAGAATGTTTAAAAAAGATTGGTCTTCTCGCCCGTCAGTCACCATGATGAAGGTAACGCCCCTTCCTGGGAGGCCAGGAAAATAAAGCCACATGGCTGGACGTTTGTCAGTCACCAGTAAGATGGTGAGTGAGAGTTGAGTCCAGAACTGTGATTCTACGCTGTAAGTGAACTGAATTGTGAGTCTGCACTGTGCCTGAAATGAAATGAATTGTTAGCCTACCCTCTGCTTGAAATGAAACGAATTGTTAGCCTGCTGTATGCTTGAAATAAAAGGAATCGTTATCCCACACTGAGCTTGAAATGAAATGAGCTTTTGGCCTGCACTGTGTTTGAAATGAAATCTATGCTTGGCCTGCACTGTGCTTGAAATGAAATGAATTGTTGGCCTGCACCATGCTTGAAATGAAATGAATTGTTGGTCTGCACTGTGCTTAGTCCAAAGGTCCCGCTCACTCCAGAAGCCGCGTGAGTAGATTCAAGAGAGCTTTACTGTCCTATATATGTTGTGTGTTAGTGTGTGTGTGTGATGGATGGTGTGTGCGCGAGTGTGTGTGTGTGTTTGGGTGTGTGTGTGTGTGTGTGTGTGTGTGTGTGTGTGTGTGTGTGTGTGTGTGTGTGTGTGTGTGTGTGTGTGTGTGTGTGTGTGTGTGTGTGTGTGTGTGTGTGTGTGTGTGTGATGGATTGTGTGTGTGCGTGTGCGTGTTTGGGTGTGTGTGAGATGGCTGGTGTCTGGGTGTGTGTGGCAGTGTATGCGTGTGTGTGATGGATTGTGTGTGTGTGTGTGAGATGGAGTGTGTGTGTGTGTGTGTGAGTGTATGTGTGTAATGGAGGGTGTGGGTGTGTGTGCTTTTGAGAGTGTGATTGTGTGATGGAGGGTGTGTGTGTGTGAGCCCACAGGCATGAGTCAACTGCCAGCCGTAAGTGAGTGAGTGAACTGCCAGCCCACCAGGGCTGAGTGAATGAGTTGCCAGCCCACTAGGCCAGAATGACTGAGCTGCCAGCCCATCAGGCATGAGTGACTGAGCTGCCAGCCCATCAGGCATGAGTGACTGAGCTGCCAGTCCACCTGGCCTGAGTGACTGAGCTTCCAACATACCAGCCATGAGTGACTGATCTGCCAGCCCACCAGCCCTGAGCGACTGAGCTGCCAGCCCACCAGGCCTGAGTGACTGAGCTGCCAGCCCACCAGGCTTGAGTGACTGAGCTTCCAGCCCACCAGGCCTATGACTGAGCTGCTAGCCCACCAGGCTTGAATGACTGAGCTGCCAGCCCACCAGGCTTGAGTGACTGAGCTGCCAGCCCACCAGGCCTGAGTGACTGAGCTGCCAGCCCACCAGGCCTGAGTGACTGAGCTGCCAGCCCACCAGGCCTATGACTGAGCTGCCAGCCCACCAGGCTTGAGTGACTGAGCTGTCAGCCCACCAGGCCTGAGTGACTGAGCTGTCAGCCCACCAGGCTTGAGTGACTGAGCTGCCAGCCCACCAGGCCTGAGTGATTGACGTACCAGCCCTAGAAACCATTCGGCCCACAATCTCCATACTAGCCCTCTGTAAACCTGTCCCTTCAGCCCACAACACCAACACTAACGCTCCAGAAAGACCCATCTCCCAATTAGTCTTTTATATTATTAAATCTCCCATCTTGTTTCTATATTTCTGTGCCTGTTTGTACCTATAATTGCACAAAAACAGTACACGATATAGGTACATTTTTGCACCACCTTATTCACCATTGTTCTGTGATGTGCAAAAATTAATTTTGTTCCGATTTGTGCCATATTTTGCAAGTTATTCACGTTTAAAACAAAAAAAAAACACGTAAAGAAACCTGTCTGCCGCTCCTCAGTGTTCCACCCCACAATGACATCACAATGGGATCCCATTTTATGGAGGGAGGGAGCGTGAAGGAGGAAAAGGGGAAACAATATTTAATGCGTTCGTGACCAGGAGCTAAATGTTGAAAAATGGCATGACTAAATTGCTGAACTATAGAAACTTGCGAGGCTCAAGTTAGTCTCCGATAGACCAAGAGTGGTAATATCTGGGCACAGGACTGGGAACTGATACGAGAATAGGGAAGTGACACAAGATTCAAGATTGAAGGGAGCTTATTGTCATGTGTCCCAAATAGGACAATGAAATTATTTCTTTTCTTCAGCACAACAGAATATAGTAGGCACAAATAAATACAGAATAGATCAGTGTGTCCATATACCATTGAAATATATATTGCCGATTTCTGCCGTTTTTCTAATCCAGGCATGTTGGCCTTCATAACAACAGGAGTCGCGTATAGGAGCAAAGAGGTCCTTCTGCAGTTGATAAGGCCCTAGTGAAACCATACCTGGAGTATTGTGTGCAGTTTTGTTCCCCTAATTTGAGGAAGGAGATTCTTGCTATTGAGGGAGTGCAGCGTAGGTTTACAAGGTTATTTCCCGGGATGGCGGGACTGTCATATGCTGCGAGAATGGAGCAGCTGGGCTTGTACACTCTGGTGTTTAGAAAGATGAGAGGGGATCATATTGAAACATATAAGATTATTAAGGGTTTGGACACGCTAGAGGCAGAAAACATGTTCCCGATGTTGGGGGGAGTCCAGAACCAGGGGCCACACAGTTTAAGAATAAGGGGTAAGCCATTTAGGACGGAGACGAGGAAACACTTTTTCTCACAGAGAGTGGTGAGTCTGTGGAATGCTCTGCCTCAGAGGGCGGTGGAGGCCGGTTCTCTGGATGCTTTCAAGAGAGAGCTAGATAGGGCTCTTAAAGATAGCGGAGTCAGGGGATATGGGGAGAAGGCAGGAACGGGGTACTGATTGGGGATGATCAGCCGTGATCACAGTGAATGGCAGTGCTGGCTCGAAGGGCCAAATGACCTACTCCTTCACCTATTGTCCATTGTTTTGTATTTCTTCAAGATCTTTGTGGCCAAAATCACTCTCTCACATTTTCCTTGTATGTCTTTACCTCAATCGCCAGGAACTTTACGAATATCGTCAGTGATTTTGTTGAAAACCTGCAAGTTATTCGCTAATGTTTCGCCACGTTTCTCAAGGGAAGTGGAAGCTTGTGGGAAGTTTGCAAAATTGGAAGCAATTAATAGACTTTGGAGAAGACTGAAGCAACGGGCAGCGGCACGAATGAACGAACGATCGACGGTGGGGTCCCCAGTTTCGCCCTGGTGATGGAAATGTTCTTGTAATTAACACGTTAATAATAACATTAATAATAATGTGTTAACATAGAAAACGTCATTTGGAAAGAAAACGTCAAAAGGATTTGTGTATAGGAGCAGGGAGGTTCTACTGCAGTTGTTCAGGGTCTTGGTGAGACCACACCTGGAGTATTGCGTACAGTTTTGGTCTCCTAATCTGAGGAAATACATTCTTGCCATAGAGGGAGTACAGCGAAGGTTCACCAGACTGATTCCTGGGATGTCAGGACTTTCATATGAAGAAAGACTGGATAGACTCGGTTTGTTCTCGCTAGAATTTAGAAGATTGAGGGGCGATCTTATTGAAACTTACAAAATTGTTAAGGGGTTGGACAGGCTAGATGCAGGAAGATTGTTCCCGATGTTGGGGGAAGTCCAGAACAAGGGGTCACAGTTCAAGGATAAGGGGGAAATCTTTTAGGACCGAGATGAGGAAAACATTTTTCACACAGAGAGTGATGCATCTCTGGAATTCTCTGCCGCAGAAGGTAGTCGAGGCCAGTTCATTGGCTATATTTAAGAGGGAGTTAGATGTGGCCCTTGTGGCTAAAGGGATCAGGGGGTATGGAGAGAAGGCAGGTACAGGATAGTGAGTTGGATGATCAGCCATGATCATATTGAATGGCGGTGCAGGCTCGAAGGGCCGAATGGCCTACTCCTGCACCTATTTGCTATGTTTCTATGTTTCTATGTCATTGTAATCACAGTACAACTAGAGAAAATAGCACGATCTTTTAGCAAAACGGCAAAAAATGTCTGATTTAGGCACTGGATCGTGATAAATGCGTCATCTTGGTGAAATCATCAAAAAAGGCATGAAAAGGCACATGGCATTTATGGCAAATCCTGGCTCTAGTAATTACCGTTACATTATCATCTCTTCCAGTAATTCATGTTTTCTTGCAGTCATCACAAATTCGATCTTTTCCTTGCCTCCTCCCCCTGCCTCTGTAAGACCTTCCCACAGTCAAATTCACAAGGGATTTTCAATAAAGGCTCAGAGTGCTGGCGTAACTCGGCGAGTCGGACAGCATCTCTGGAGAACACGGACTGGTGACGTTTCCAGTTGGGATCCTTCTACAGATTTCAGGGAATTTGACGAATTCTGTTTCAAAATTTTACCAGTTCTCTCTCTTGCCCTCGAAGCTCAGCTGTTCAAATCCAAAGATGAATTACCTTGTGGTCCTGGTAGTTGGTCTCATTCTCAGTGCCTCTCCCGGTAAGGAAATATAACTATGTTGTTGTCCTCTAGTTTAACTGTGGAAAGGCATTTTAGATTCTCAAGTGGGATTGGAATTCTTGGTTAAACATTTAGCTGTGTGTTCGTTCACATGTAGAGAGTTTGTTACTGAATATGGAGTTAGTTATTGTCAAGTCCAGAGTGTTTTATTGTTATTTCGCTAGAATTTACAAGATTGAGGGGGGATCTTATAGAAACTTACAAAATTCTTAAGGGGTTAGACAGGCTAGATGCAGGAAGATTGTTCCCGATGTTGGGGAAGTCCAGAACAAGAGGTCACAGTTTAAGGATAAGGGGGAAATCTTTTAGGACCGAGATGAGGAAAACATTTTTCACACAGAGAGTGGTGAATCTGTGGAATTCTCTGCAACAGAAGGTAGTTGAGGCCAGTTCATTGGCTATATTTAAGAGGGAGTTAGATGTGGCCCTTGTGGCTAAAGGGATCAGGGGTATGGAGAGAAGGCAGGTATAGGATAGTGAGTTGGATGATCAGCCATGATCATATTGAATGGCGGTGGAGGCTCGAAGGGCCGAATGGCCTACTCCTGCACCTATTTTCTATGTTTCTATGTTATATGTCCCAGATAGGAATGGTGACGTTTCATGTCGATACCAAAGTTCCCTCTAATGTTTAATAGTTCGTGTGCGCAGAAATCTTGCATAGTACAATTTTTATGCTGTATTGCCATGTTTTAATCTAATACAAATATCATATTTGTAGAAATATGAATCAATTTATGAAGTTATGTGTTCAGTTAAGATTTTATCCTGTACTTTGAAGTTTGAACTCATTTATTCAGTTTGTTGTGCCATTAAATAAAATATCAATGAGTATTTGTTCTCCTCCCCCTCTCTCCTTCCCTTTCCCCATACCCACTCCACCCACCTCTCCCTTTACCTCATCCGCTCCCTCCGCACCTCCCTCTCCCTCCTCTCCAAGGTCCAGTGCCGTGTATTCACTCAGCGGGACTGGCAGCATCTCTGGAGCGAATGAATAGGTGATCGTTTGGGTCGAGACCCTTCTTCAGACTGAGAGTCAGGGGAAATGGAAAGGACAGAAATAGACGGTGATGTAGCGAGATATAGAACAAACAAGTGGGACCCGTTGGGCCCCGTTCCCCCAATGCAATATTCCACCGCTCACCCATAGCCCCCAACTGTGCAGACGCGGCTCATATCCCCTCATCCCCCAACACTCCCTCCTCCTCCTCTTCACCCTCCCTCTTCTCTCCCCTCTCCTCCTCCCCTGCCCCGCTCCGTCCCCTCTCCTCACACCAATGTAAGAAATCTCTCATTGCACTGGACGGAACACTGTTGATTGGCAGCTGAGATCCCAACATGGCCATATGTGAACCTATCTATATTCTATACATTTCTGTTCTTTTGTCACTTCCCTATTCTCGTAACAGTTCCCTGTCCTGTGTCCAGATATTACCTCTCGTAGTCTAACAGAGCCTGATGTGAGCCTTGCAAGTTTCTATAGTTTCACAATTTAGTTATGCCATGTTTCAACACTTAGCTCCTGGTCACGTGAGCATTAACCCTTGATCACCCTTTTCCACCTTCACACTCCCTCCCTCCAAAAAATGGGATCCCATTGTGATGTCATTGTGGGGTGGAACACCGATGAGGGGCAGACAGGTTTTTTTGTTTTAAACGTGAATAACTTGCAAAATATGGCATCAATCTGAACAAAACCTATTTTGTGCACATCACGAGGACAATGATGAATAAGGTGGTGCAAAGATTGTACCGCCATCGTGTACCGTTTTTGAGCAATTATAAGTACAAATCTATAAGATCCCCCCTCAATCTTCTAAATTCTAGCGAGTACAAACCGAGTCTATCCAGTCTTTCTTCATATGAAAGTCCTGACATCCCAGGAATCAGTCTGGTGAACCTTCTCTGTACTCCCTCTATGGCAAGAATGTCTTTCCTCAGATTAGGAGACCACACCTGGAGTATTGCGTACAGTTTTGGTCTCCTAATCTGAGGAAAGACATTCTTGCCATAGAGGGAGTACAGAGAAGGTTCACCAGACTGATTCCTGGGATGTCAGGACTTTCATATGAAGAAAGGCTGGATAGACTCGGTTTGTACTCGCTAGAATTTAGAAGATTGAGGGGGGATCTTATAGAAACTTACAAAATTCTTAAGGGTTCGACAGGCTAGATGCAGGAAGATTGTTTCCGATGTTGGGGAAGTCCAGAACAAGGGGTCACAGTTTAAGGATAAGGGGGAAATGTTTTAGGACCGAGATGAGGAAAACATTTTGCACACAGAGAGTGGTGAATCTCTGGAATTCTCTGCCGCAGAAGGTAGTTGAGGCCAGTTCGTTGGCTATATTTAAGAGGGAGTTAGATGTGACCCTTGTGGCTAAAGGGATCAGGGGGTATGGAGAGAAGGCAGGTACAGGATACTGTTGGATGATCAGCCATGATCATATTGAATGGCGGTGCAGGCTCGAAGGGTCGAATGGCCTACTCCTGCACCTATTTTCTATGTGTCTATGTTTCTAAACAGGCACACAAATATCTAAATAAGATGAGATATAGTAATATACTAGACTAAGTGGGACCTGTTGGGTCCCATGTTCACACAGGAGGGCTGGTCCCCCAACGAAATATTCCACCTCTCCACCAATTCCAATATTGGTGGCCAGTGGGAGGGGGGGGGGCTTTCTAGAACCCTAGCATGGGTGCTGTGGGCCGAAAGGACTGGATTACAGAGGGCTAGTATGGATATTGTGGGCCGAATAGATTCTTGGACTGGCAGCTCAATCATTCAGGCCTGGTGGGCTGGCAGCTCAGTCACTCAGGCCTGGTGGGGTGGAAGCTCAGTCACTCAGGCCTGGTGGGGTGGCAGCTCAGGCACTCAGGCCTGGTGGGGTGGCAGCTCAGTCACGCAGGCCTGGTGGGCTGACAGTCCTCTCAATCACTCACGGCTGGTGGGCTGGCAGTTGGCTCATGGCCAGTAGGCTCACACACACACACCTTCCACCACACACACACACACACTCACACCCACACACACACACACATTCACACCCACACACACACACTCACACATCCTCACATCCACACACACACCCACACAATCCATCACACACACACTGACAGCCACACACACAGACACCCTCCATTTCATTCACACACACACACACACACACACACACACACACACACACACACACACACACACACACACACACACACACACACACACACACACACACACACACACACACACACACACACACACACGCTCACACACACAATCACTCACACACACTATCACTCACACACACTCACACTTACTCACCCACACACTCACACACAATATATATCTGACAGTAAAACTCTCTTGTATCTACCCATGCGGCTGAGCGCGGCATCTTCACTGAGCAGGAATTCCAGAGTGAGCGGGACTTCCTGAGGGAGCGGGATTTCCAGAGTGAGCAGGTCCTTTGGACTAAGCACAGTGCAGGCCAACAATTAATTTCATTTCAGGCACAGTGCAGGCCAACAATTCATTTCATTTAAAGCACAGTGCAGGCCAACAATTCATTTAATTTCAAGCAAAGTGCAGGCCAACAATTCATTTCATTTCAAGCACAATGCAGGCTAACAATTCATTGCATTTCAATCACAGTGCATACTCACAGTTCAGTTCACTCACGGCGTAGATTCACAGTTCTGGACTCACCTCTCACTTACGATCTTCCGGGGTGACTGACACACGTCCGGCCTCCGGGGCTTTATTCTCCTGGCCTCCCGGAAGGGGCGTTATCTTCATCATGGTGACTGATAGGCGAGAAGAACAATCTGCTGATCTCACAATTTTTTAAACATTCATAACATTTTTATTATTTCACCGATCAGAAAAAACCTTGCGGGGTTGGAGCGGAGGAGGACGGTGAGTAAGATGGCGAAAGAATCATAGCGATATAGGATAGCGTTTTTCCTAAAGTTTATTTAAGACATAGACAGGAAGTGGTCAAGATGAGATCATTAGTAATAGTATAGATAATAGACAAAGTGGGACAGTAAGGTCCCTGTCAGATGGGAGGCTTGGTCCCCCCCCATGCAACCCATTCTCCCAACGCAATATTCACTGACCCATTGCCTCCAACTGCGCACGGGCTGTTTATTTCGCTTTATTTACCCTCATTCATTAAAACATTTAAAAACTTTGGGTTTGGTCTCCTAATCTGAGAAAAGCCATTCTTGCCATAGAGGGAGTACAGAGTACAGAGAAGGTTCACCAGACTGATTCATGGGATGGCAAGACTTTCATATTAAGAAAGACTGGATAGACTCGGCTTGTACACGCTGGAATTAAGAAGATTGAGGGGGGATCTCATAGAAACTTACACAATTCTTAAGGGGTTGGACAGGCTAGATGCAGGAAGATTATTCCCGATGTTGGGGAAGTCCAGAACTAGGGGTCACAGTTTAAGGATAAGAGGGATGACTTTTAGGACCGAGATCAGAAAATCATTTTTTACACAGAGAGCGGTGAATCTGTGGAATTCTCTGCCACAGAAGGTAGTTGAGGCCAGTTCATTGGCTATATTTAAGAGGGAGTTAGATGTGGCCCTTGTGGCTAATGGGATCAGGGGGTATAGAGAGAAGGCAGGGATGGGATACTGAGTTGGATGATCAGCCATGATCATATCAAATGGCGGTGCAGTCTCGAAGGGCGGAATGGCCTACTCCTGCACCTATGTTCTATGTTTCTATGTTTCTATCATGGCTGATCATCCCCAATCAGTACCCCGGTCCTGCCTTCTCAAATTTCACTGCACAAAATTGGTGTATGTGCCAATAAATGTCCTTTGTCCCCATATCTCCTGACTGCGCTACCTTTAAGAGCCCTCTCTAGCTCTCTCTGCCACGTATACAGATAATGTCATACACAAGAAAGGGCAGATGCTGGTTGACTAAAAGTGAACACACAGTGCTGGTGTAACACAAAGACGCAGCAGACATTTTGAAAAGTCATCCCGTCACCCATTCTTTCTCTCCAGAGATGCTGCCTGTCCCGCTGAGCCAACGATAGGATCACGAGTCACTACGGTAAACTCACGGGCCTACTACATTCACACAACGAGCTTAAAAGTTTTTACTTCAAGAGTAAATTTGACTCGTGGAAATCTTTCATCATGTTGAAAGATTTTCACGAGTTAACAGGTTTCCCGAGTACCTGCCGTTAGTTTTACGAGCTCCGACATTCCCGCTACGTTAATTCTACGCGATTACCACGAGTTTGATTTGTTTTAAACTCGGGATCACTCGTGGGTGGACTCGCACCGTGAGACAGGGGTTTAAAACTCTCTCTTAAATCCATCCAGTGACTCGGCCTCCACTGCCCTCTGTGGTGGGGAATTCCACAAATTCACAACTCTCTGGGTGAAAAAGTTTTTTCTCACCTCTGTCTTAAATGGCCTCCCCTTTATTCTAAGACTGTGACCCCTGGTTCTGGACTCGCCCAACATTGGGGAAATTTTTCCTGCATCTAGCTTGGCCAGTCCTTTTATAATTTTATATGTTTCTATAAGATCTCCCCCCCCCCCTCATCCTTCTAAACTTCAGTGAATACAAGCCGAGTCTTTTCAATCTTTCCTCATATGACAGTACCGCCATGAGGGGAGTCAGGGGATATGGGGAGAAGGCAGGAACGAGGTACTGATTGGGGATGATCAGCCATGATCACATTGAATGGCGGTGCTGGCTCGAATGGCCTACTCCTGCACCTATTGTCTATTGTGTTCGGGTTCAGCAGGCAAACTCTCAAAAACATATGCAAATATTAGAATGCAGTCACGTTTATCGTTGGTAATTTGGAAGTCAAAGAGTGTGGTCTGGACAAAACAAAGGCATTCACAGTGTGATGGCGAGGGATATTTGTAATTGAAACACTATTCACATTTATTACCGAAACTCAACAATGGAATCTTGCAAGGCAATGTGGTTTATGGAATCAAGTGACAGTATGTGTTTTGTCCGGGTGCTCCAATTTCTTTGCACTACAAAGCCAAACTTACAAACTTACAAAATGATTAATGGGTTGGACAGGCTAGATGCAGGAAGATTGTTCCCGATGTTGGGGAAGTCCAGAACTGGGGGTCACAGTTTAAGGATAAGAGGGAAGTCTTTTAGGACCGAGATGAGAAAATCATTTTTTACGCAGAGACTGGTGAATCTGTAGAATTCTCTGCCACAGAAGGTAGTTGAGGCCACAGTTCATTGGCTATATTTAAGAGGGAGTTGGATGTGGCCCTTGTGGCTAAAGGGATCAGGGGGCAGGTACAGGATACTGAGTTGGATGATCAGCCATGATCATATCGAATGGCGGTGCAGGCTCGAAGGGCCGAATGGCCTACTCCTGCACCTATTTTCTATGTTTCTATGACACACAATGGTCAAATTGTAAAAAATATTTACATTGTTTTGCCGAGGTTACTGATGCAAATTCTTTGCCTTTCATGCAAAGTTCAGTTCTCTCATTTAATTACATTTCCTGTTTTGTAGATGGAAGAAGGTCTACTTTTAGTCCAAAATATATCTGTGGTGGGGTAATGTGGAAGACGATGTTCCTCTAGACCAGTGGTTCTCAACCTTTTTTCAGTGATGTACCCCCTGTGAAATATTTTTTCAGCCAAGTACCCCCTAACCAGCGCAAAGCATTTTTGGTTGAAAAAAAAAAGACTTAAAACAGAGCACTGTGCCAAGGATTTTTGCATGGATGCTACTTTTTAAATACATGTAGGCCTATATTTTTAAATCTCACGTACCCCCTGCAGTGCCTTCACGTACCCCCAGGGGTACGCGTACCGCCATTTGAGAACCACTGCTCTAGACAACAAGCAACAGTGGGGCGTATCTGCAGCACAAAGGAACTGCAGATATTGGATAATACCAAAGATAGACACAGAGTGCTGGAGTAATTCAGCGGGTCAGGGAGTGTCTTTGGTGGAAAAGGACAGGCAACGTTTCGGATCGGGAAGGTTTAGTTCAGTTTAGAGATACAGCGCGGAAACAGACCCTTCGGCCCACCGAGTCCGCGCCGGCCAGCGATCCCCGCACATTAACACCACCATATACACACTGGGGACAATTTACACTTATACCAATAGACAATAGACATTAGACATTAGACAATAGACAATAGACAATAGGTGCAGGAGTAGGCCATTCGGCCTTACGAGCTAGCATCGACATTCAATGTGATCATGGCTGATCATCACCAATCAGTACCCCGTTCTTGCCTTCTCCCCATATCCCCTGACTCCGCTATCCTTAGGAACCCTATCTAGTTCTCTCTTGAAAGTATTAGCTTTGCCTTTATCAACTTATAAGGTCATGCAGTAGGTGATAGGAGCAGAACTAGGCCATTCGGCCCATCAAGTCTACTCCGCCATCTCTCTCTTAAAAGTAACCAGAGAACCGGCCTCCAACACCCTCTGAGGCAGAGAACTCCACAGTCTCACAACACTCCATTCTAAAAGCCAATTAATCTACAACCCTGTACGTCTTTGGAGTGTGGGAGGAAACCGAAGATCTCGGAGAAAACCCATGCGGTCACGGGGAGAAGGTACAAACTCCGCACAGACAGCACCAGTGGTCGGGATCGAACCCGGGTCTCCGGCGCTTCAAGGCAGCAACTCTAGCGCTGCGCCACCGTGACGCGTTTTGGCTTAGTTAATGCAAAACTTGGATGAGTGGGTTGCTTGGGTGGGGACCAAAAGATGCCAGAGTCTATGAAAGGCAGTGAAACAGCAATAGATTCGACAAGGCATTTTCTGAACTATCCATTGAGTGGGCATTGGTGGCGTGGTTATTGATAATGGTTTGATAATGGACGCGGAGAGGATATTTCCACCAGTGGGAGAGTCTAGGACCAGAGATCATAACCTCAGAATTGATAGACAATATGTGCAGGAAGAGGCCATTCGGTCCTTCGAGCCAGCACCTCCATTCAATGTGATCATGGCTGATCATCCCGTGAGACTTGTGACTAAAGTTAGAGCATATGGTATTGGGGGTAGGATGTTGACATAGATAAAAAAATTGGTTGGCAGACAGGAAGCAAAGAGTAGGAGTATACGGGTCCTTTTCAGAATGGCAGGCAGTGACGAGTGGAGTGTCGTAAGGCTCGGTGTTGGTGCCGCAACCGTTTACCATCTATCTATATTACTAAATCTCTGTTCTTGACCGCTTTTGGCCTTCTGTGCTGCGAATTCCGAGAGAACGCCGCCACCTACGGCCGTCATTTTTGGCCACCTCGCTCAGAGCCCCCCCCCCTCCGCCGCATGTGTGCCGAGGATTTTTCCCGTCGATGAAAAATGACGGATATATTAATGTTTTCACAAAATTCCCCATTTTCTCTGCTGCCCCTGTTGGAGGGAGGGGGAGGGACTATTAAACCAGGAAGTGGTGTGCCTCAATCAGTCTCTGCAAGTGGTGTGCCTCAATCAGTCTCTGCAAGTGGTGTGCCTCAATCAGAGCTCTGAATAACTGAACAAATGTCTCCACAGCTGTGAGTACCCATAATGTGGTTTGAAAATGAAAATATGGTTAGTTTGAGGGGAAAAAAGCACTGCCTGCAAATGGTTGTTTGGGTTGAAGTAAAAAGGCACCCTCTCTCTCTCTCCCCTCCTCTCTCTCCGCACCTCTCTCTCTCCCTATCCCTCTCTCTCTCTCCCTCTCTCTCTCTCCCTATCCCTCTCTCTTTCCCCCCCCTGTCTCTCTCCCTTACTCTCTCTCTCTCCCCTCCTCTCTCTCCCCCCCTCTTGCCCCTCTCTCTGTGTCTCTGTCTCTCTCTCTGTCTCTGCCCCTTCTCTCTCTGCCCTCACTCTAAAACCCCGCCCCTCCCTCTCTGGATGTGACTGCAAGTTGGGGGCTATGCGTCAGTAGTTAGGGTGGTTATGGGGTAAAAGGAGCAAATTAATAATATTAATATAATATCAAGGGGGGTAATTAGTGTGAGTGCGGGGGGGGAATAGTCAGTGTGTGTGACGCTGCATGCAGCCTCCCCCCCCCCCACAACCGCACGTTGGGGGAACAGACCCAACGGGTCTGCACTTGGTCTAGTATATACTAGACTAAGTGGGACCCGTTGGGTCCCAGCATCACACAGGGGGGGGGGGCTGGTCCCCCAATGCAATATTTCACCTCTCCACCAATTCCAATATTGGTGCCCAGTGGGGAGGGGCTTTCTGGTGCACTAGTATAGATGTTGTGGGCTGAAGGGACTGGTTTACAGAGGGCTAGTATGGACATTGTGGGCCGAGTGGATTCTTGAGCTGGCAGCTCAGTCACTCAAGCCTGGTGTACTGGCAGCTCACTCACTCACGGCTGGTGGGCTGGCAGTTGAGTCACGGCTATTTCATTTCAAGCAGGGTGCAAGACCACCAAATTCAAGTGCAGTTTCATGCCATTTCAAGCAGGGTGCAGGGCCTCCAAATTCAAGTGCAGTTTCATACCACTTCAAGGAGGGTGCAAGGCCACAAATTCAATCAGTTTCCTACCACTTCAAGCAGGGTGCAGGGCCGTCAAATTCAAATGCAGTTTCATACCACTTCAAGGACTGCTGACATATTTGACAGATACATTTATTTATGAATCTCATTGAAATTAATACGCAGGTCCGTAGTCCTCAGCCGGCGAGAGTGTTTATCCCGAATGACCTATGACCTGGGCATGCTCAGTTGTAATACCGAACTCGCTTATACGCAGAAGGGAGTAAGATTGCTTAATATTGTTTCTTTATTGATAGTTTTCTGTGTTTTATTTGTGTTTGCTTTAACAAATAAACATTTGTGTTCTTCAAGAGAGAATTAGATTTAGCTGTAGGGCCGAACGGAATCAAGGGATTTCGGGAAAAAGTAGGAACGGCAGCAAATCTATCGCCATGTCCCCTAAAATCTGGAGAAGTGACCCGACAGGAAACGGCACCAGTCTACGTTCTCCACAGATGTTGCCTGATCACCTGAGTTACTCCACAGATGTTGCCTGTTCACCTGAGTTACTCCGGAACTTAGTGGGGGGGATGTTTGTTACCAGCACCTGCTGTTCCTTGCATCAACTTCCTTGATTCCTTCTGTCCAGATGACTAGTTTGGTCAATTCAGCATTTCGTGCGTATCTCTTTCGTAAATATCGTCCCATTCTCATCTCTTCCAGTAATTCATGTTTACTCTATCATGTAGTCATCAGTAACTCGATCTTTTCCTTGCCTCCTCTCCCTACCTCTGTAAGACCATCCCATAGAAATTACAAGGGATTTTCAATAAAGGCTCAGAGTGCTGGCGTAACTCGGCGAGTCGGGCAGCATCTCTGGAGAACACGGACTGGTGACGTTTCCAGTTGGGATCCTTCTACAGATTTCAGGGAATTTGAAGACTTCTGTTTGAAAATTTTCCAGTCTCCCTCTTGCCCTCGAAGCTCAGCAGTTCAAATCCAAAGATGAATTGCCTTCTGGTCCTGGTAGCTGGTCTCATTCTCAGTGCCTCTCCGGGTAAGGAAATATAACGATGTTGTTGTCCTCTAGTTTAACTGTGGAAAGGCATTTTTGATTCTCAAGTGGGATTGGAATTATTGGTTAAACATTAAGCTGTGTGTTCGTTCACAAGTAGAGAGTTTGCTACTGAATATGGAGTTAGTTATTGTCAAGTCCAGAGTGTTTTATTGTTATATGTCCCAGATAGAAGGAATGGTGACGTTTCAGGTCGAGACCCTTCTTCCTTCTCTCCAAAGATGCTGCCTGTCCCGCTGAGTTACTCCAGCATTTTATGTCTATCTTCGGTGTAAACCAGCATCTGCAGTTCCTCCCCCCCCCCCCCACACACACACACATATATAAAACAAACAATAGTGCAAAAAGGCAAAACCGTAAGTGTATAGGTAGTTCTTAAGATAGCACTTAGCATTGTGTAGGAAAGTGCCCGTGTACGGGGTGATCACTGGTCCGCGCGGACTCGGTGGGCCGAATGGACTGTTTACATGCTGTAAACATCAGAGGGCTCTACAGCACTGAAGTGTAGGAAAGAACTGCAGATGTTGGTTTACACCGAAAATAGACAAAGTGCTGGAGTAAATCAGCGGGGCAAGCAGCATCTCTGGAGATAAGGAATGGGTGACGTTTCGGGTCGAGACCCTTCTTCAGACTGAGGGTCAGGGGAAAGGGAAACGCGAGAGATAGACAGTGATATCGAGGGATATTGAACAAATGTATGATAGGTATGCTGAAAGGAAAAGATGATAAAGGAAACAGGCCATTGTTAGCTGTGGACGCGGTGAGAGCAAGTTACAGATAATGAGAGTCGAGAAGACGACTTTTAAACCAGTACAACCAGTTGGGATTTGGGAGGGTCTCGACCAAAACATCACCTGTACCTCTTCTCCAGAGCAGCTGCCAGAACCGCTGAGTTACTCCAGCATTTTGTGTCGGTATTGTTCTATGTTTATTGAAAGGAGTTGCTCGTTTTCAGAGCAGCGGCAGAACGAGCTGCAGGTGTCTCTCACACAACCTCCTGTGTTTTAACCTCTCAATGTACAGGTAACTGTTTGCGGTGTTACTCCTGCTCAGTATCAACGGAAAGATGCGTGACTAATACTATTAACTGCTCTGCCGGGGAGCGATGCTATCTTTTGCTCGCAGGGGCTGGTAAGTACGAATGAATTTGAGATGCACACCTCTAGTTTAGATATACAGATTCCTATTACATCTTTTGCCCTTCACCTTGAACCTATGACCTCTGGTCCTCGATTCCCCTACTCTGGGCAAGTGACTCGGAACATCTACCCAATCTATTCCTCTCATGAATTTATACACCTCTATAGGATCACCCTTCATCCTCCTGCGCTCAATGGAATAGAGACCCAGCCTGATCAACGTCTCCCTATAGCTCACACCCTCTAGTCCTAGCAATATCCTCGTAATGATGTTAAGACTGTACGATTCTGTGAATAAATAGCTGATTTACTCATAGAAATGTGAAAACTCAGTGGCATTCACACAGGCCCTTCAGCCCAACTTGCCCACACCGGCCAACATGTCCCAGCTACACTAGTCCCACCTGCCTGCGCTTGGTCTCGGTGGGTGTATGGAACAAGCTGCCAGAGGAGGTAGTTTAAGTGTAGTTCAATGTTTAAGAAACAGTTAGACAGGTACATTGATCAGTCAAGTTTGGAGGGATATGGACCAAGTGCAGGCAGGTGGGACTAGTGTAGCTGGGACATTGTTGGCCGGTGTGGGCAAGTTGGGCTGAAGGGCCTGTATCCACGCTGTAACACTCTAAAATGATACATGAACTATGAATATAGAAATTATTTAACTGACCATTCTGTTTTTCCAGCTGGTGCAAAGGCTTACAGCGCTGGATGTGCTCCCCCTGCT
Organism: Amblyraja radiata; assembly: GCF_010909765.2. Lineage (NCBI taxonomy): Eukaryota > Metazoa > Chordata > Chondrichthyes > Rajiformes > Rajidae > Amblyraja > Amblyraja radiata. The sequence goes on along the minus strand of NC_045985.1, from coordinate 7,535,132 downwards.
GCATGTATTGTCCAGCCAAATATCCCAGGAGCCTCTTTCAGCTGCTGTAATACTGACCTCTGCAACGCGAGTGACCAAGTTAAATTATCTCTTCTGCTGTTCCCTGCTCTGGTCTCAGTCTGGTTTGCAATATTTATGTGAAGCAAGTGCATAATAATAATGCACAGTGCAATCTTCTGGGTGCTTTTTGTCTGAAGATCAGGGATAATGAGTTTTAACACTTGATTTCCAAGTGATGAGCAACTTAATCTAACAGATGTGCAAATCCTTTTCATTCCAAAATCAGTAACCCTCATCCAGGTTCAGGATTAGTTCATCGATGGTGGTTAGTTCTATGGGTTCTGTAATTTCTCAATCTTCCAATTTACTATTTAGTTTGTTATTGATTGGAATTATGTTTGGAGCAGGTTACATATATATATACAGCTTCAGTAACTCCAACACAAGGCTGTGGAGGCCAAGTGAATTGATATTTTTACAGAAGAGATAGATAGATTCTTGATTAGGGCGGGTGTCAGGGGTTACGTGGAGAAGGCAGGAAAATGGGGTTAGGAGGGAGAGATAGATCAGCCGTGATTGAATGGCGGAGTAGACTTGATGGGCCGAATAGTCTAGTTCTGCTCCTATCACCTACTGCATGACCTTATAACTGTGTTTATCTCAGGAGGCTAGACAAGCATGTTATGATGGCAGCACATGGACAACCTCCTTCAAGTTGACAAAGGCAAAGCTAATACTTTCAAGAGAGAGCTAGATAGGGCTCCTAAAGATAGCGGAGTCAAGGGATATGGGGAGAAGGCAGGAACGGGGTACTGATTGGGGATGATCAGCCATGATCACATTGAATGGCGGTGCTGGCTCGAAGGGCCGAATGGCCTCCTCCTGCACCTATTGTCTATTGTCTAATACACCATGCTTGATATTTGCAATCTTTTAATAATTTGTATAATAATAATAATAATATAACTTGGAGCGTGTACCATTATTCTGTTCATCTGTTGCCGCATCTCAATAAAGTACTGATTTAGTTTTAAAATGTGAGCGTAAACCTTTCTTTCATAAGTTCCAGGAGCAGGATTAAGCCATTCGGCCCATCAAGTCTACTCCGCCCCTTCAATCATGGCCAATCTATCTTTCCCTCTCAACCACATTCTCCCCATAACCCCTGACATTTGTACTAATCAAGAATCTGTCAAAGCCTCTGTCAAATTCTGGAAAGCAATTTTATAAACTGCCTCACGTTATTATTACTACACTGTATAATTCAGCGGCACGGTGGCGCAGCGGTAGAGTTGATGCCTCGTGGCGCCAGAGACCCGGGTTCCATCCTGACCACGGGTGTCGTCTGTTTGGAGTTTGCACGTTCTCCCCGTGACTGCGTGGGGTTTCTCCGGGTGCTACTCCAAATACGTACAGGTTTGTAGGTTAATTGGCTTGGTACAATTGTTAATCTCATTTTGTCTGTGAGTGAGCGTGTTTGTTTGTTTGCCAGCTTCTCATCATCTGATCCACGCCTAAACGGTGCACGATAGCGCTAAAATATCACCTTACTCACCATTTTCCTGTGTCAAGTTTCGTTCAAATTGATGTTATATTTTACAAGATATTTAAAACTTTACAAAACCCCACTTTCTGTTATATTACCAAAACACTCACCGTGCGTGCGTGTATGTGATGTCCTGAATTACGCCAAAGTGGTACGCAGTAACGCTACAATTTTTGGACCACCTTACTCACAATTGTCTTGTGTGTTTCATCAATGTCGTTCAGATTTATGTTATATTTTACAAGTCATTCACATTTTTGACTTTACAAAACCCCACTGAGAACAATAACTTCAAGTGCAGTGGCAGTTGGCCGCTATGTAGTCACAATGCGATCTAATTTACATAAACACCATTACATCACAATGGAATCTCATTAAGTTGCAAATCTGGGATCGCTAATCTCATTTAGAATGTTCCTTGTGGGGGGGATGGGATCTGGGGGAGGTGAGAGCCGACGCCGCCCCCCTCCCCCACGTGGGGACGATTGATTGGCACCGGGGAGCGCCGACGCCGCCCCCAACTTGAGGGTTCATTTAAAATGCATCGCGCTTTTCATTGTGGAGGGGTGGAATAAGGGAGAGGTTTCATTTACAAAAATAATTTGAGATTTTAATTGTTTAGAATGCCTTTATTGTCATTCAAACAAACAAAGGTTTGAACGAAATTTCATTCCCTGCAGTCATAACAATAAAATAAACAATTAGCACCCTGCTTGAAGTGGCAGGACACTGCACTTGAATTTGGTGGCCTTGCACCCTGCATGAAGTGGCAGGACACTGCACTTGAATTTGGTGGCCTTGCACCCTGCATGAAGTGGCAGGACACTGCACTTGAATTTGGAGGCCTTGCACCCTGCATGAAGTGGCAGGATACTGCACTTGAATTTGGTGGCCTTGCACCCTGCTTGAAGTGGCTGACCACTGCACTTGAATTTGGAGGCCTTGCACCCTGCATGAAGTGGCATTTCAAGGAATGGCCGTGAGTCAACTGCCAGCCCACCAGCCGTGAGTGAGTGAGCTGCCAGCACAACAGGCTTGAGTGACTGAGCCGACAGCCCAAGAATCCATTCAGCACACAATGTGCATACTAGTCCACTGGAAACCAGTTCCTTCAGCACACAACACCCATACTCGTGCTCCAGAAAGCCCCCCCCCCCAAGTGGCCACCAATATTTGAATTGGAGGAGAGGTGGCATTTTGTATTGGGAACCAGCCCTCCCGTGTGAAGCTGGGACCCAACGGGTCCCACTTAGTCTAGCATTGTTGTAAGGAGAGGGATGCAGTGGAGGAGGGGAGGAGGAGAAATGTTATTTAAACATTGTGTTTCGTGGGGGAACGGGTGAGGAGTGGGGGAGCAGGGAGATAGAGGGAGAGGAGGGGGGTTGGGAGGGGAGAGGGATTATGGAGAGAGGGCGGGAGTGACTGAGAGTACGAGATAGGAGAGGAAGGGAGAGGTGATGGAGTGTGTGGAGGAAGGAGGTGGAGAGAGGAGAGAAGGGGGAGGGTGAAGATAAGGGGAGGGAGTGTTGGGGGACGGGGGGAAATGAGCCGCGCCTGCGCAGCTGGGGGCTATGAGTGAGTGGTGGAATATTGCGTTGGGGAAACGGGTTGCGCTGGGGAATGGGTGAGTGGTGAAATATTGTGTTGGGGGAACGGGGCCCAACGGATCCCACGGTCTAGTTACACCTAAAATCCAGTCACAGGACCACAAAAATACTGTAGGCGCCATTTATATTTAGGCCAGTTACTGTTGGCATATTATGTTATTTTGTCTAGATATTTCTAGCAGTATTATTTCGGGGGCAGTCATTTAACGGTAGAGGGGGGTAACATTTGGGCTTGGGGGACAGGAACTCAGACAAGGCATAGGAGGTGGAGACTACACAGTTCTCATCATATCGGAGATAATTGAAAGTTACAATATGTATAAGCACAAGGAGAACCTGGAATGTTCATCTCTTTGTTCGTACAACTACTTCAATGAAGAACCAATTAAACTGGAAATAATGACTGGAAGATCTGTACTTTTTGGTTTGTGTAAGATCACTCCACAAGGTCACTGTGTAGTAATGGCAACGGAAAGTTGGACATTGGAAAAGAAAGAAATTGCCATTGCAATTAAGTGGGAACTAGCTCTATAAGTGAAATTGGAGCTTGTGAATCATTCAAACGGAACAAAGGGTTGTTTTATTTCACAAGCCTGACGTCGCAACTCCCGATCAACTGGGCAATGTCTCCACCTGTGCTAATCTGACTAACGAAGATTGAAGTCCTCATAAGTCAAGGAGCAGGTAGGGAGAGAGTACGTACAGCATTGAGCTTTATTGGAAGACTGTATTTATGTGATAAGCTGTATTGAAAAAATGGTTGCTAAAATGCAGCATTTTGAAGTACATAGAAACATAGAAAATATGTGCAGGAGGAGGTCATTCGGCCCTTCGAGCTAGCACCGCCATTCATTGTGATCATGGCTGATCGTCCCCAATCAATAACCCGTGCATGCCTTCTCCCCGTATCCATTGATTGCACTAGCCCCTAGAGCTCTATCTAACTCTCTCTTAAATCCATCCAGTGATTTGGCCTCCACTGCCCTCTGTGGCAGGGAATTCCACAAATTCACAACTCTCGGGGTGAAAACGTTTTTTCTCACCTCAGTCTTAAATGGCCTCCCCTTTATACTAAGAATGTGGCCCCTGGTTCTGGACTCCCCCAACATTGGGAACATTTTTCCTGCATCTAGCTTGACCAGTCCTTTTATAATTTTATATGTTTCTATAAGTACCCCCTCATCCTTCTAAACTCCAGTGAATACAAGCCTAGTCTTTTCAATCTTTCCTCATATGACAGTCCGGCCATCCCAGGGATCAATCTCGTGAACCTACGCTGCACTGCCTCAATCACAAGGATGTCCTTTCTTCAAATTAGGAGACCAAAACTGTGCACAATACTCCAGATATGGTCTCACCAGAGCCCTATACAACTGCAGAAGAACCTCGTTACTCCTATACTGAAATCCTCTTGTTATGAAGGCCAACATTCCATTAGCTTTCTTCACTGCCTGCTGTACCTGCACGCCAACTTTCAGTGACCGGTGTACAAGGACACCCAGGTCTCGCTGCACCTCCCCCTTACCTAACCTAACCCTTAGCTTACCAAACGACCTTGAGGATCTGAGCGATATCAGTTGTCTTGGAATACCAGCTGCAGACTTACAGCTTTACGTCAACACGTCTCAAGGGAATAGTGATCCAATATGTATGAAGCTCAGTCACAAGAGGGCGATGTTGGACAGGATTCTGGAAAGGAAAGAAGAATCACTGAGCAAGGGAATTGTTTATGGAAAAGTGTCAGAAGTCAAGAAACTCGATATGTAAACAAGTTAACAATTTAATTGAGAAGCTGAAAGAGCTCAGGAAATCAGATGAAACTGTAAATTAAGTGCAATCTAACCTGGTTCAATTTAATCAAGCTCTGTAATGAAGTCAGAGAAAAGGCCAAGTCGTAGAGGAAAGTACCACTGCCTGAAAAGGAGCTTGAATGGCAACAAACAGTGGTTTCAACAAAGAAAGGAAACTGTTAATGGTTTTATACAAGACAAGTGCGGACCCGTTGGGTCCCGTTCACCAAACTGCGTATACGTGGATGACGGGCCCGCACTAACGGCAGAAATCAAGTTAAAGTTATAAACTTTGCGTGTAATATTTCCATTACCTCGCCATTCCTCTTCCTATCCCTATCTTCCTCAATTCCCTCACATCCCCCAGCAATCCAACCCCTTCCTCTTCACCCTCCCTCTTCTTTCCCCTCTCCTCTTCCACTCCCTCCCTCACCTTTCCCTCCCTCTCCTTTCCCCTACCCTCAGTCATTCCCTCCCTCCATAACCCCTCTCCCCTCCCTACCTCCCTTATCCCCCACTCTATCCCCCTCCTCCCCCACTCTATCCCCCTCCTCGCCCACTCTCCCTCCTCACTTCCCTCATTTTCTCCTCCCTCTTCCTCCCTACCCCTACTCTCCCTCAATCCCACCATGCTCCCTCCCAACCCCTTCCTCTCCCTTAATCCCTCCACTCTCCCACCTCACCTCCCCAGGATGTCGATGTACAGCACCGCCGGCCCCGTTTTCTCCACCACATCGGTGATGAAGTTGTACGTGAGGCAGGGGCTATCGGGGGAATGGGCCGAGCAGCCTGGAGCTGGGGGATGGGTAGGGAGAAGCTGAGGCCGCATCCTAGTCCTTGCCCCGAATCCCGGTCCTCTCCGTCCCCGCAGGCCCGGAGCAGCAGCAACGGCGCCCCCAGATCCGGCCCCAGAGCCCAGGCCCCAGGACCCGGGCGCGGCCACTCCCCACCCATGGACCTTGGACCCCGCAACGTCTCCAACCCCAGATTAGGGCCTTGGGCCGTGGTCAGGGCCCAGTCTGTGTCTGTGTCCGCTCCCCAAGTTAAAGGGTCCAACTGCGTAGGCATGGATAACAGGCCCACTGCGTACCTGCAGGGGTGATGGGCTTCCCCCAACTGCGCAGGTGCGGCCAGCAAGTGGGCGCGTTGTTTTAAGTATATTTAAGTTTTAATGTCAATAACGTGTAAAATATATCATCAATCTGAACGAAACTTCTTTCATTTACATCACAGGACAATGATGAGTAAGGTGGGCCAAAAACTGTAGCGCCATCGTGTACCGTTTTGGCAGGGTTTTGAGATCTCACACGCATGCATACAAACAAACAAACAAGATGAGCGTTTTAGTAATATTTCGATGTATAGAGGTGGTTTTCTGAAGTTGGGCAGCAAGTGGGCGCGTTGCTCACGTCGCAGCGCCCCCTACAGCCTGTCTGTCTTTTTTTTATTTTTTGTCTAGTTAAATGTAGTTGTTTGTGTGTTTTAATACTGTTTTTAAATGTGTATATGTGGGGGCGGGGGGGGGGGGGGGGGGGGGGAAACTTAAAAAAATATCTTCCCTGCACGGGAGACCCGACCTTTTCCCTGACGGGTCTCCGTTGTCGTTGGCGCCTAGCACCGTGGAGCGGCCTCCAACCGGGACGACCTGGGGGCTCCAGTCGCGGAGCTGCGGACTTACCATTGTGGGGCTGGCCGGCCTCGGAGCGTGGGGAGCGGTGGTGGGTCGCTGCTGCGGCCCGACCCCGGTTCTCGGAGGCTCCAGCTACTGCTGCAGGTCCGGTGGACTGGGACATCGGGAGCTCGCGGGTCCGGGTGGGAGACCGCTTTTCGTAGCTCCCGCAACGCAACTTCTCCAGCCCGTGTCGCGGGGTTGGAACGACCCGGAGCGGGGCCGTACATCGCCCGGCGCGGTTTTAATGGCCGCGGGACATTCCAGCGCCCGCCGGGGGTTCCATCTTTGTGACTTTTGGGCCTGGGGACTTACCATCGCCTGCCCGGGGCTTCAACATCGGGAGAGAAATGGTGAGGGGAGAGAAAAGTATTTGCCTTCCATCACAGTGAGGAGGAGATTCACTGTGATGGATGTTTGTGTAAATTGAATTGTTTGTATGTCTTGTAGGAATTGTCTTTGCTTGTATGGCTGTGGAAATAGAGTTTCATTTGAGCCTCACTGAGGTTCAAATGACATGTAATAAATATTATATTATATTATTATTAAATTACACACTCTATAGCTAAAAGTGCCATACAACAGAGTGTTGTAGAATCAGAAGAAATTGGACCCGAAGACAGCGTTCCAAATCTCAAAACGAAGATCAAGCTACAAATCTAATTCTTCATCATGCGCATCTTCTACCGCCTCTGCTCGGTAGGCCTCTGCCAGGCTGAAAAGGCTGCTCTGCAGGAACGGGCTGCCACCATGAACAAAAAGCACAAGCTTGAGGCACCAAAAGAGCAATTGAAAAGGGAGACGGAGTTGGCAGCAGCCAATGCCAAGCTTGAGTTACAGGCACAAGAGGAACAATTCAAAAGATGGAACAACTGGAACTAGAGACGGAGCTGGCATAAGCCGATGCAGAGATCAACATACTTGAGGCCAAGGGATCAGGAAGCAGCAGCAGCGTATCTCACGAGATGAGTTCTTATGCGAGTAATGCCCCTGTCCCACTTAGGAAACCTGTACGAAAACCTTTGGAGACTTTGCGCCCCACCCAAGGTTTCCGTGCGGTTCCCGGAGGTTTTCGTCAGTCTCCCTACCTGATTCCACTCTGGGAGGCGATTCAGGTCTCTGTAGACTAAAAAATAAATTCTACCGATGTGCGATAAAAGACTACAAGACCTACACCAAACCCAAACCAATTAGGAGCAGACGAGGGCATTCGATCCAATTTGTGATCCCAGCTACAAAGACAGATGTGTACAGCAATTCGTTCTTCCCCCTGGGTGGAGATTTTGGAATAATCTCCACCCAACTATAGTTACCCAACCAGATGCAACTACATTTAAAGTAGCTTTCTTCCCAATAACCCTTTCTGGCTTAAGCCCTCCCTCCACCACCTCCAGTTTAAATTCCATTTGGAATATTTTGGAGGACCAAGAAACCAAGAACTTAACTCTAACAGAGAACACTGGGGGAAACACAATATAATTTGGGGTGCAAGATAATGCGCTATATTCTTTTAAAATATTTGTAATACCTATTTATTATTTTCTTTACTGACCTTGTGTATATGTGAGTCAATGGCTGTTGTGTTTTGTTCTTTTTTAATCTTTTATCATGTGTCTTCTATGTACACACCGAAGGAGATGCAATGGAATTTCGTTGTACAGTTGTTATGCAATTACAATAAACGTATTCTATTCTATTAATCGAATAATTTGCCATTTAGTTCAAAGATTCAAAGATAAAAGGTGACAATATTGTGCAGGTGTTACCCAAAGCCCAAAGCTCTTGTGGAGGTTCCGCCTCACAGCGCCAGAGCCCCGGGCTCGATCAGGCAGTGGATGTGAAAGTGAGATAACATAGAACTCGTGTCAGAAGGTCATAAGTGATAGGAGCAGAATAAGGCCAATCGGCCCATCAATACTCCGCCATTCGATCGTGGCTGATCTATCTCTCCCACCTAACCACATTCTCCTGCCTTCTCCCCATAACCTCTGACACCTGTACTAATCAAGAATCTGTCTATGTCTTAAAAATATCCATTGACTTGGACTCCACAGCCTCCTGTGGCAATGAATTCCACAGATTCACCCCCCGCTGACTAAAGAAATTCCTCCTCATCTCCGTCCATTAATAAGCGAGTTCGGTATCTCGATAAACGCAAGGAATCATGGGATTTGTCAAAGGTCATTCGGGATAAACAAGCGGACTCAATGCTGAATAAACAGTGTATAAATTGTGAACTATTCTACCAAGGAAGTAATCTAGAATTCTGTCAACTCAACAGCTTCCTGTCCTTGTTCTGCTTAAGAAACAACTGCAGATGCTGGGGAAATCGAAGGCAGACAAAAATGCTGGAGAAACTCAGCAGGTGAGACAGCATCTATGGAGCAACGGAACAGGTGACGTTTGGAGTTGAGACCCTTCTTCAGACTCCTTCTTGCTCTGCTGTTCACACACTAATCACACAGTCCCAGTTCTAGTTCAGTTCATTCATCTGCAATTATGAGATATTCATAAAGTTAAAGAATTTATTATTTTCATTTAACCCTTAATGTGTTTGCTACTGGAATAAGAAAATATTACTTGCGTTTGAAACATTTTGTTATCTTTATTCATAATTTATGTGTAAAAATATATTGAATCTGAGGCAGGCAGCGACTGTATCAGTGTGATGTGGCTGATGCTTCACCTACAGATGGTGTGGATGTAGATGCATGAGACCTGGGTGTCAGGGTACTCCAGTCATTAAAAGTAGGCATGCAGGCGCAGCAGGCAGTGAAGACGGCGAATGGTATGTTAGCATTCATAGCAAAAGGATTTGAGTATAAGAGCAGGGAGGTTCTACTGCAGTTGTACAGGGTCTTGGTGAGACCACACCTGGAGTATTGCGTACGGTTTTGGTCTCCTAATCTGAGGAAAGATATTCTTGCCATAGAGGGAGTACAGAGAAGGTTCACCAGACTGATTCCTGGGATGTCAGGACTTTCATATGAAGAAAGACTGGATAGACTCGGTTTGTACCCGCTAGAATTTAGAAGATTGAGGGGGGATCTTATAGCAACTTACAAAATTCTTAAGGGGTTGGACAGGCTAGATGCAGGAAGATTGTTCCCGATGTTGGGGAAGTCCAGAACAAGGGGTCACAGTTTAAGGATAAGGGGGAAATCATTTAGGACCGAGATGAGGAAAACATTTTTCATACAGAGAGTGGTGAATCTCTAGAATTCTCTGCCACAGAAGGTAGTTGAGGCCACTTCATTGGCTATATTTAAGAGGGAGTTAGATGTGGCCCTTGTGGCTAAAGGGATCAGGGGGTATGGAGAGAAGGCAGGTACAGGATACTGAGTTGGATGATCAGCCATGATCATATTGAATGGCGGTGCCGGCTCGAAGGGCCGAATGGCCTACTCCTGCACATATTTTCTATGTTTCTATGTTACTCTTTGTTTCCTGTCTGCCAACCAGCAGTGTGATGCTTCAACTACATGTGGCGTGAATGTACCTTTAAGGCAACGATTCATCTCCGAGGAAAACTGAGTCCAGGGTTGTCCCTGAGAAGGAGCCGCCAATCTGATATAAGACATTTAACTGTGAAATGCCTGCCCTTTAGTATTGGATAGATTGAGTGGAGGGTGTGTGTTGTTCCAAGTTTGCGGTGGGTGTGGTGCGTTTCCCCCAGCCATCTCGCCCAGTGCACGTATACCGGCACGGTTCACCAGTCCTTGTTAGCAGATGGCTGGTGAAATGTAACTCAGTGGGACAGGCAGCAGCTCTGGAGAACATGGATAGGTACAAAGTGCTGGAGTAACTCAGCGGCTCAGGCAGCATCTGTGGAGAACATGGATAGGTACAAAGTGTTGGAGTAACTCAGCGGGTCAGGCAGCATCTCTGGAGAACATGGACAGGTACAAAGTGTTGGAGTAACTCAGTGGGTCAGGCAGCATCTCTGGAGAACATGGATAGACAATTCCGTTCAGGACTCTTTTTCAGACTCCACCAAGTGCTGGAGTCACCTGTCCACATTCTCCAGAGATGCTGCCTGACCCGCTGAGTTACTCCAGCACTTTGTGTCTTTTATCCCAAGCCACGTGAACAATCTTTTTGCTGCTTTCAGTTTTTATTTAGATTTCCAATTAGTTTTTCTTGGAACAGATCACATCTCCGCGAGGCAGACTACCTTGACTGAAGGCTGTTACACAACACGAATAACACATTTCCAAGCTGCCGGGAGCAATCTATCTCCGTCCTGCACCTCGTTTTTACACTTGAACAGATATACAAGGGGATTAAGGGCAGCACGGTGGAGCAGCGGTATAGTTGCTGCCTCACAGTGCCAGAGACCCGGGTTACATCCTGACCACGGGTGCTGTCTGTACAGAGTTGGTACATTCTCCCCGTGACCTGCGTGGGTTTCCCAGCAGTTATTTGAGCTGCTTTGAAGACATCGTTGATGGAACATTTCAAGTTTCCAGATGGCGTCACTTTGTACAGAACCCTCGTCAGAGGCCGGAACCCTGTCATGTGAAAGTAGACCTGGCTGTTGACAGTGGTCAGTTGTCCAGCTTGTGTTCTTCAGATGCCCGTGTAGTTTAAATTTTGTCTCACTACATTGGTGACCCCGACGGTCTGAACGTATTCGGATCCGCAGTTATGGATGCAGCCAATAACCTCGATGCCAACCCAGCCCAGCAAAATGCAGTCTCACCAAAGCTGTGATTCCCTTGAGCCTTTAGGGGACTGTATTTGGAGCTTGCAATAGACAATACTCAAGAGTCAAGAGTGTTTTATTGTAATACTCGACTAAGTGGGACCTTAGTGAGGATAAATGGGGATACTGTGGATAGGGTGAGTTGTTTTAAATATCTGGTAGTCCACATCTCTGAGGGTATGACATGGACATCACACGCCGCAGCATTCGTGAGTAAGGCAAGGCAGCGCCTTTACCACCTCAGGCAATTGAGGAAATTCAGAGTGTCTCCGATGATCCTCCAGTGCTTCTACTCAGCGGCTGTGGGAAGCATCTTGTCCGGACATATTACAATCTGGTTTGGGAACTGCTCTGCCCAGGACAAGAAGGCTCTGCAGGGAGTAGTGCGTTCGGCCGAACGCACTATGGGAACTTCAGTCGCCCCCCTGCCAGACCTATACATCAGGAGGTGCAACTCCAGAGCCAATAAAATCATGGGAGACCCCTTCCACCCCTGCAACGGACTGTTCCTGCTGCTACGCAGGCAAACGCCTCCGTTGCCATGCTGTGAGAACGGAGAGGTTGAGAAGGAGTTTCTTCCCAGAGGCCATTCGGACTGTAAACTCCTACCTCACCAGGGACTAACTTTACTGAACGTTTTTCCTTCTGCCCACTATATTAATATGTAAAAGAATATGTGTGTGGTTATGATTGTGTTTATAGTTTGTTTGGTTGTTTGTTTGGTTGTCTTTTAGCACAAAGTCCGCGAGCATTGTCACTTTTCATTTCACTGCACATCTCGTATGTGTATGTGACGAATAAACTTGACTTGACTTGACCCATTGCGTCCCATGTTCGCACGGGATACGGGATGGCTGGTCCTCTAACGTAATATTCCACCTCTCCACCACTTCCAATATTGGTGGCCAGTAGGGGGTGGGTCTTTCTGGAGTGCTAGCATGGGTGTTGTGGGCCAAAGGGACTGGTTTCCAGAGGGCTAGTATGGACATTGTGGGCCCAATGGATTCTTGGGCTGGCAGCTCAGTCACTCGGGCCTGATGGGCTGGCAGCTCAGTCACTCAAGGCTGGTGGGCTGGCAGCTCAGTCATTCAGGGCTGGTGGGCTGGCAGCTTGGTCACTATAATTGCGCAAAAACGGTACACGGTGGTGGTACAATCTTTGCACCACCTTATTCATCATTGTCCTCGTGATGTGCACAAAATAGGTTTTGCTCAGATTGATGCCATATTTTGCAAGTTATTCACATTTAAAACAAAAAAAACCTGTCTGCCCCTCATCGGTGTTCCACCCCACAATGACATCACGATGGGATCCCATTTTTTGGAGGGAGGGAGTGTGAAGGAGGAAAAGGGAGATCAAGGGTTAATGCTCACGTGACCAGGAGCTAAGTGTTGAAACATGGCATAACTAAATTGTGGAACTATAGAAACTTACAAGGCTCACATCAGGCTCCGTTAGACCACGAGAGGTAATATCTGGACACAGGACAGGGAACTGTTACGAGAATAGGGAAGTGACACAAGAACATAGATGTACAGAATATAGATAGGTTCACATAGGGCCATGTTGGGATCTCAGCTGCCAATCAACAGTGTTCCATCCTGTGCAATGAGAGATTTCTTACATTGGTGTGAGGAGAGGGGACGGAGCGGGTTAGGGGAGGAGGAGAGGGGAGAGAAGAGGGAGGGTGAAGAGGAAGAGGAGGGAGTGTTGGGGGATGAGGGGATATGAGCCACATCTGCAAAGTTGGAAGCTATGGGTTAGTGGTGGAATATTACGTTGGGGGAACGGGGCCCAACGGGTCCCACTTGTTTGTTCTATATCTCGCTACATCACCGTCTATTTCTCTCATTTCCCTTTCTCCTGAATCTAAGTCTGAAGAAGGGTCTCAATCCGAAACATCACCTACGGGACCCACTTAGTCTAGTTTATTTATAAATCTCATTGAAATGAATATGCAGGTCCGTACACACACAGTCGCTCAGCTGGCGAGAATGTTTTTGCACACAGAGAGTGGTGAGTCTGTGGAATTCTCTGCCTCAGAGGGCGTAGGAGGCCGGTTCTCTGGATACTTTCAAGAGAGAGTTAGAGAGGGCTCTTAGAGATAGCGGAGTCATGAATCATTCAGTTATCCCGAATGACCCATGACCTGGGCAGTTCGAATACTGAGTTTGCTTATTAAAGGACATTCCTTTAGGAAGGAGATGAGGAGGAATATCTTTAGTCAGAGGGTGGTGAATCTGTGGAATTCATTGCCACAGACGTCTGTGGAGGCCAAGTCAATGGATATTTTTAAGGCAGAGATAGATTCTTGATTAGTAGGGGTGTCAGAGATATGGGGAGAAGGCAGGAGAATGAGGTTAGAAGTGAGAGATAGATAAGCCACGATTGAATGGCGGAGTAGTCTTGATGGGCCGAATGGCCATATTCTGCTCCTATCCCTTATGACCTTCTGACACGAGTTCTATGTTGCCCCACTTTCACATCCACTGCGTGATGGAGTCCGGGAACATGGCGCTGTGAGGCAGCAGCTCTACCCGCTGCATGGCGTGGAGCAAATGTTGAAATCTGCTGTGTGCTTGCATGTGTATGAATCAATAACCTGGCCGTTCATCATGTGAAATGTGACCACACCCAGGCTGGATGGGAGTAGTTGTTGGATTTTACACTTTGTATGTTGAGACTTGTACTTATCCTGCAACACTGACAAAGATCATAGTATCTCTCTGGTATCTTTGCTGACAACCCACACAGCCTAGTTTGAGATGTCTGCAGCTAAATACAGCACCCTCAAATATATAATGTCTGGGACATTATTTATTTATTTGCTTCTGTACTCCACAATTTGAGATTTGTAATAGAAAAAAAATCTCATGTGGTTAAAGTGAACATTGTCAGATTTTAATGAAGGAAATATTGATACAGTTTGGTTTCACCATGTTGTTCTTAGAGATAACAAATATTATATAAATACAGGGTTCTACCGTGAGATCATGAGCTTCACCTTGGGGAGAGAAAAGAGAGAGAGAGAGAGAGAGAGAGAGAGAGAGAGAGAGAGAGAGAGAGAGAGAGAGAGAGAGAGAGAGAGAGAGAGAGAGAGGAGTCGAGAGAGGAGAGAGAGATAGAGGATGAGCGCGGAGAGCGATATAGATATCGCGCCTCTCCTCGCTCGCTCTCTATCTCTCATCTCTCGCTATCGCTCTCTGCGCTCTCTCTAGTCTCTCTCTCTCTCTCTCTCTCTCTCTCTCTCCCTCTCTCTCTCTGTGTCTTTCTCTCTTTCTATCTATCTCTCTCTCTCTCTCTGCTCTCTCTCCTCCTCTTGTTAGAGATAGGAAAAGCTTGGACAGGAGACTCGAATACGCAGAGGGGCGTAAGAGTTATTTTGTATTGTTTCTTTATTGATAGTTTTTGTGTTTTACTTGTGTTTGCTTTAATAAATAATAATGTGTGCTCTTCAAGACATTTGGCTCTTCGGGCTAATGGGATCAAAGGATTTGGGGGAAAAGCCGGAACGGCAGCAAATCTTGTGCCACGTACCCTAAAATCTGGAGAAGTGACCCGACCGGAAATGTCACCAGTCTACGTTCTCCACAGAGTCACTCTGAAACTTTGTGGGAGGATATTTGTTCCCAGTACCAGCAGTTCCTTGTATCAACTTCCTTGATTCCTTCTCTCCACATATGACTGGTTTGGTAATTTCTGCATTTCGTGCAAATCTCTTTCGTAATTACCAGAGCCAGGATGTTTCGGCACTAAACAACTCTGAAATAGGCAGGCAAAAGGACATAATAAAAATCACAAAAAAGGCATTTATTTACAAGCAAAGGCATGTATTTCCACCACCAAAATATGGTTAAAAATGATAATATAAAGGTATACTATATTTAATGATCAAAGTAGCCCGATTGCACAAAATTACTACCATTGTTTTCAAATTATCTGGTGTTAAACAATGCCATCTGCCAGACAGAATATGCTTCAGTTGTGAAAAACTTATTTCTACCGCAGCAGAGGTGACTGGTGCATACCCGAAACAAGCTACAGACTCTATATTCATGTCGATACCTTATGCATTACAACGACCTTTGAGAACTTTAGCTATGAGGAAAAAAGATTCCAAGGGAAGTAAGGGGCTGACAAGGGACGTCAGGGACAGCATAAAAATAAAAGAGAAGTAGTACAACGAAGCAAAGATGGGCTGGATGCAAGAGGATTGGGTAATGTTTAATGAACAAAGGAAGATAACTAAAAAGGCAATAAGGGGAGAAAAGATGAGGTATGAAGGTAAGCTAGCCAAGAATGTAAAGGAGAATGGTAAAAGCTTCTTAGGTATGTGTAAAGGAAAAAAATAGTCCAGACCAAAGTTGGACCCTTGAAGACTTAAAGATGAATTTATTATGGGGAACAAGGAAATGGCAGATGACAGGTACTTTGGATCTGTCTTCACTAAGGAGGACACAAACAATCTTCCTGATGTACTAGTGGCCAGAGGATCTGGGGTGACGGAGGAACTGAAGGAAATCCACATTAGGCAGGAAATAGTGTTGGATAGACAGATGGGACTGAAGGCTGATAAATCCCCAGGGCCTGATGGTCTGCATCCCATGGCACTGAAGGAAGTGGCTCTAGAAATCGTGGATGCATTGGTGATAATTTTCCAATCTATATTACTAAAACAAAGATCTTGACCGCTTTCTGACTTTCTGTTTCATGATTCAAAAGAACACCGCGACTTACGGCTGTCATTTTTGGCCACCTCGCTCAGAGTCCCCCTCCGCCGGATTGGACTGGAGGATTTTTCCCATTTTTGAATAAAAATCAGAGAGTTATTAATGTTTTTAAAAATTCCGCCATTCTCTCTGCTGCCCCCGCTGGCGGCAGTGGAGAGGGACTATAAAACCCGGAAGTGTCGTGCCTCACTCAGTATCTGCGAGACGGAGGAAGCGAGCGGATCACGGCTCTCTGAGCTGCGAATAACACTGAACACACTTCTACTCAACGGTGAGTCCCCTCGATGTGCTTGCAAAGTGTTTGTCAAATTGGCTGTCTTGGTTTTTTAAATCGTTGCAACAGTTTTCGGATGGATAAAGTGTGAATAAATATTTTATTAGATCAGGACTGGGTTTAAGTGCAAAATTGGCGCTCATTCCGTGACTTCTGCTTAGTGGCAAGATGGCGGCGATTACGTCATTTCCAGTTAGCGGCAAGATGGAGCTGAGAGCGTCATTTCAGGTTAGTGGCAAGATGGCGCTGACTGCAAAAGGCACAGATTGAAGACGCCATTGAATAATTCAAGAGAGCTGTCTGCTCTGTCTATGGTGAGTGGGATTGTTGGACGTTATTTAAAGCACTTTTTGCTTCAGCAGCAGCAGCCTCTACAGGAGACTTTAAACGTTTGAATCATTCGGTTTACACACTGTATGTTTACCATGTTCTGAAGTTACTTGGCATTTTAGTATTGGACTAGACTAAGTGGGACCCGTTGGGTCCCAGCATCACACGGGCGGGCTCGTCACCAACTCAATATTCCACCTCTCCACCAATTCCAATATTGCTCACAAGTGGGGAGGGGGGGCTGTCTGTTGCGCTAGTATGGGTGTTGCGGGCCGAAGGTACTGGTTTCCAGAGGGCTAGTATAGACATTGTGGGCCGAATGGATTCTTGGACCGGTAGCCAACTGTTGCAACGATTTTAAAAGCCAAGGCGAGGCAAACAATTGGGCTGCAGCCACCTGACAACCAAAATTCATTTTGTGAACACAAACATTTTTAAAAAGGCGAGTCAAACAACTGGGCTGCAGCCACACCTGACAACCAAAATTCATTTTGTGAACACAAACCTTTTTTAAAAGGTGAGGCAAACTATTGGGCTGCAGCCACCTTACAGTCGCATCGAGGGGACTCACTGTGGAGTTCAGTGTTATTCGCAGCTCAGAGAGCCGTGACCCTCTCGCTTCCTGGGTCTGGCAGAGACTGACTGAGGCACCACACTTCCGGGTTTTATAGGGGGGCAGCAGTGAGAATGGGGAATTTAAAAAATACATTAATATCTCTCTGATTTTTCATCGATGGGAAAAATCCTCTGGTCCAGGAAGGCGGAGGGGTCTCTGAGCGAGGTGTCCAAAAATGACGGTCGTAGGTGGCGGCGTTCTCTTGGAAATTGCCGCTGCCTGGAGGGATGGAAGGAGTGATTGAGGGCACGGGAAAGGAGAGGAAGTGAGAGATGAATGAGGGAGTGGAGGAGGAGAGGAGGAGAGGGGAAGGAAACATAGAAACACAGAAACATAGAAAATAGGTGCAGGAGTAGGCCATTCACCCGCCCTCCCCATACTCGGAGTCCGAAGTACGTTCGGGAACCAGACCCAACGGGTCTGCACTTGGTCCAGTAAAACTCTCTAAACTACTACTAACCTACTAAAACTCTCATCTTGTTTGTTTCTATGTGTGTCTGCGTGTCTGTGGAATTGTGATCACGGAACCACGCCAAAACGGTTCCCAATAGCGCCAAAGAAAGTGCACCACCTTATTCACAATTGTCCTGTGGTGGTTTGTATCAAGTTTAGTTCCGATTGATGTGATATTTCACAAGTTATTTCACTTTTCTAATTTTTAAAATCCAGATTTGAGACAAATTCTTCCCTCTGCAGCTATGACTTCACAATGGGATTGTAACCCTACCAGTTACAATGTTGCAATCCTGGGACACTCTCATCTTGTTTGTTTCTATGTGTGTCTGCGTGTCTGTGTAATTGTGATCACGGAACCACGCCAAAACGGTTCCCAATAGCGCCAAAGAAATTGCACCACCTTATTCACAATTGTCCTGTGGTGGTTTGTATCAAGTTTCGTTCCGATTGATGTGATATTTCACAAGTTATTTCACTTTTTTAATTTTAAAAATCCAAATTTGAAACAAATTCTTCCCTCCGCAGATATGACTTAATAATGGGATTGTAACCCTACCAGTTACAATATTGCAATCCTGGGACACTCAGTCCTGCCAGCACTAGCAAGTGTAATGGCAAGCTACAATATTGCAATCCTGGGACACTCAGTCCTGCCAGCACTAGCAAGTGCAATGGCAAGCTACAATGTTGCAATCCTGGGACACTCAGTCCTGCCAGCACTAGCAAGTGCAATGACAAGCTACAATATTGCAATCCCTTTTTAAAATATCCTTGCAGCAAGTATATTCCTGGCAGTAAAGATATTTTTAAAGAGCAATTGCATTTTTTTAAAGTCACAGTACACCGACTTCTGTCAGCTAGCAAATGCTATTGCATTATGTTAAGTTTAAAATGAGGGAGGGTAAATATGGCAAATTTAGCAGCCCCTGCGCAGTTGGAGGCTATGGGTGAGTGGTGGAATATTGTGTTGGGGGAACGGGTTGCATGGGGGGATCATGCCTCCCATCTGACAGGTGTCCCACTTGGTCTATTATCTATACCATTACTAAAGGCCTCATCTTGACGTTATCAATAAATATTAGAAAAAACGCTACCCTATATCACTATGATTTTTTGTGCATCTTACTCGCTGTCCTCGTCCGCTCCAACCCCACAAGTATTTTTACGATTGGTGAAATAATTTTTTTTTAAAGAATGTTTAAAAAAGATTGGTCTTCTCGCCTGTCAGTCACCATGATGAAGGTAACGCCCCTTCCTGGGAGGCCAGGAAAATAAAGCCACATGGCTGGAGGTTTGTCAGTCACCAGTAAGATGGTGAGTGAGAGTTGAGTCCAGAACTGTGATTCTACGCTGTAAGTGAACTGAATTGTGAGTCTGCACTGTGCCTGAAATGAAATGAATTGTTAGCAAACCCTGTGCTTGAAATGAAATGAATTGTTAGACTGCTGTATGCTTGAAATAAAATGAATCGTTATCCCACACTGAGCTTGAAATGAAATGAGTTGTTGGCCTGCACTGTGCTTGAAATGAAATCTATGCTTGGCCTGCACTGTGTTGAAATGAAATGAATTGTTGGCCTGCACCATGCTTGAAATTAAATGAATTGTTGGCCAGCACTGTGCTTAGTCCAAAGGTCCCGCTCACTCCAGAAGCCGCGTGAGTAGATTCAAGAGAGCTTTACTGTCCTATATATGTTGTGTGTTAGTGTGTGTGTGTGAGATGGATTGTGTGTGCGTTTGGGTGTGTTTGGGTGTGTGTGAGATGGATTGTGTGTGTGTGTGTGTGTGGCTGTGAGTGTGTGTGTGTGATGGAGTGTGTGTGTGTGTGTGTGTGTGTGTGTGTGTGTGTGTGTGTGTGTGTGTGTGTGTGTGTGTGTGTGTGTGTGTGTGTGTGTGTGTGTGTGTGTGTGATGGATTGTGTGTGTGCGTGTGCGTGTTTGGGTGTGTGTGAGATGGAGGGTGTGTGTGTGTGGGTGTGAGTGTATGTGTGTGATGGATTGTGTGTGTGTGTCAGATGGAGTGTGTGTGTGTGTGGGTGTGAGTGTATGTGTGTAATGGAGGGTGTGGGTGTGTGCGTGTGAGAGTGTGTTTGTGTGATGGAGGGTGTGTGTGTGTGAGCCCACCAGCCATGAGTCAACTGCCAGCCATGAGTGAGTGAGTGAACTGCCAGCCCACCAGGGCTGAGTGACTGAGTTGCCAGCCCACCAGGCCAGAATGACTGAGCTGCCAGCCCACCAGGCCTGAGTGACTGAGCTGCCAGCCCACCAGACCTGAGTGACTGAGCTGCCAGCCCACCAGGCCTGAGTGACTGAGCTGCCAGCCCACCAGGCCTGAGTGACTGAGCTGCCAGCCCACCAGCCCTGAATGACTGACCTACCAGCCCTAGAATCCATTCGGCCCACAATCTCCATACTAGCCCTCTGGAAACCTGTCCCTTCAGCCCACAACACCCACACTAACGCTCCAGAAAGACCCATCCCCCACTTAGTCTTGTTTATTATTAAATCTCTCATCTTGTTTCTATATTTGTGTTCCTGTTTGTACCTCTAATTGCACAAAAACAGTACACGATATAGGTACAATTTTTGCACCACCTTATTCACCATCGTTCTGTGATGTGCAAAAACATAATTTTGTTCCGATTGATGCCATATTTTGCAAGTTATTCACGTTTAAAACCAAAAAAACACTGAAAGAAACCTGTCTGCCGCTCCTAAGTGTTCCGCCCCACAATGACATCACAATGGGATCCCATTTTATGGAGGGAGGGAGCGTGAAGGAGGAAAAGGGGAAACAATATTTAATGCGTTCGTGACCAGGAGCTAAATGTTGAAACATGGCATGACTAAATTGCTGAACTATAGAAACTTGCGAGGCTCAAGTTAGTGTCCGATAGAACAAGAGTGGTAATATCTGGGCACAGGACTGGGAACTGATACGAGAATAGGGAAGTGACACAAGATTCAAGATTGAAGGGAGCTTATTGTCATGTGTCCCAAATAGGACAATGAAATTCATTCTTTTCTTCAGCACAACAGAATATAGTAGGCATAAATAAATACAGAATAGATCAGTGTGTCCATATACCATTGAAATATATATTGCCGATTTCTGCCGTTTTTCTGATCCAGGCATGTTGGCCTTTATAACAAGAGGAGTCGCGTATAGGAGCAAAGAGGTCCTTCTGCAGTTGATAAGACCCATTTCAATTTCAAGCATAGGGCAGGCCAAACAACTCATTTCATTTTCATTTCCATTTCCATAGGAAGGACTGCGAGTAAGATGGTGATAAAATCATAGCGATATAGGTAGCGTTTTTTCTAAAATCAATTAACATAGACAGGAAGTGGTCAAGATGAGACTTTTAGTATAATAATAGATAGATGTAGAGAGGTGGTTATCAGAAGTTGGACAGCAAACTACACACTCCATAGCTGAAGGTGCCATACAACAGATTGTTGTAGAATCAGAAATTGGACCTGAAGATTGTGTTTCAAATGTCTCAAAACAAATATCAAGCCACAAATCTAATTCTTCTTCATATGCCATTCGGCCCATCAAGTCTACTCCGCCATTCAATCGTGGCTGACCAATCTCTCCCACCTAACTGCATTCTCCTGCCTTCTGCCCATAACCTCTGACACCCGTACTAATCAAGAATCTATCTATGCCTTAAAAATATCCAATGACTTGGCCTCCACAGCCTTCTGTGTCAATGAATTCCACAGATTCACCACCCTCTGACTAAAGAAATTCCTCCTCATCTCCTTCCTGAAGGAACGTCCTTTAATAAGCGAGTTCGGTATCTCGATAAACGCAAGGAATCATGGGATTTGTCAAAGGTCATTCGGGATAAAGAAGCTAACTCAATGCTGAATAAACAGTGTATAAATTGTGAACTATTCCACCAAGGAAGTGATCTAGAATTCTGTCAACTCAACAGCTTCCTGTCCTTGTTCTGCTTAAGAAACAACTGCAGATGCTGGAGAAATCGAAGGCAGGCAAAAATGCTGGAGAAACTCAGCGGGTGAGGCAGCATCTATGGAGCGAAGGAATAGGTGACATTTGGAGTCGAGACCCTTCTTCAGTCTACTTCTTGTTCTGCTGTTCACTCACTACTCACACACTCCCAGTTCTAGTTCAGTTCATTCATCTGCAATTGTGAGATATTCATAAAGTTAAAGAATTTATTATTTTCATTTAATCCTTAATGTGTTTGCTACTGGAATAAGAAAATATTACTTGTGTTTGAAACATTTTCTTATCTTTATTCATAATTTATGTGTGAAAATATATTGAATCTGAGGCAGGCAACGACTGTCTCCGTGTGATGTGGGCTGATGCTTCACCTACAGGTGGTGTGAATGTACCGGTAAGGCAAAGATTCATCTCTGATGGAAAACTGAGTACACTTGGTCTAGTATATTACTAAAACTCATCTTGTATGTGTGCGTGAGTGTTCGTCATAGCCTGAATTACACCAAAGCAGTACACTAGAGCGCTAAAACATTTGGACCACTTTCCTCGCCATTCTCCTGTGGTGCGGTGTATCAAGTTTCATTCACATTGATGGTATATTTTACAAGTTATTCACATTTAAAACTTTACAAAATGCCTCTTTGAGAAAATGTGGATCTCATTTACATAAATTGCTTGTCAGCAGTGTCCACTGGCAGTTAGCAGCGTATGACGTCACAATGGGATATCATTTACATAAACTGCCCGTCAACAGTGTTCCACCCAGGGCTAGCGAGAGGGTCGTCAGATCAGATCAGCCCAGGTTGCCGAGTGGCAGATTTTAATGTGTTGTTATTAAACTGTTCCATCTGTGCGGCATCTCTGGAGAACATGGATAGGTACAAAGTGCTGGAGTAACTCAGCGGGTCAGGCAGCATCTCTGGAGAACACAGATAGGTACAAAGTGCTGGAGTAACTCAGTGGGTCAGGCAGCATCTCTGGAGAACATGGACAGGTACAAAATGCTTGAGTAACTCAGTGGGTCAGGCAGCATCTCTGGAGAACATGGATGGATATTGATAAACATAACAAAGATATCAATCAATCAATCAATCAACCTTTATTGTCATCTTGCAAAGCAACAGTTGTACAGTGCAAAATGAGAAGACGTTTCCCAGGGAATACCGGAGCATCGCACATAAATCTTAAACATTTCACATATAATAACAGTAAAAACAATCCCTGATGAAACAGTTAAAAGCAGGTAAAACAGCAACATTAAAATACAGTAAAAACAGTCATTAAAGTGTCCAGGGCAGCTGATTTGAGTGGCCAGTGCCAGAGTTATTATATTGTCAGGGCAAAGCCGCAGAATCAGGTGACTGTGAACACAGAGTGACTGAGATATTGATACAGAGGGATCAGGATTACATTAATACCAGGTATAACCTAAATATGAGTCCAGTGTCAAAATACACAGTGAATATAGACCTCCCGGTCTCTATGTAAATATAATTAAATCTTTAAAAGAAAACTTATATATGTAGAAAAAAACCTAAACTAAAGAAAAACAAAACAAAGCAAAACAGAATCTGAGCTGAGAATTTCAACAATTTAAGTCTGTTTGTCGTCATGTCCGTTCCATCCTATAGAGGTAAAATAGTTTTATAGAGAGGGAGTAATTTATGTTGTGTGAAAGTGTTGAATACATTTCCCCCAAGTCTTCTCAAATTTAACCAAGGGTTTCAAACCAATGTCCAAACCACGCTAATAATCTTTTTACTTGCTTTCAGTTTCAATTCCGGATTCCAATTAGTTTTTTCGTGAAAACAGGCCACATCTCTGCCGAGGCAGTCTACCACAACTGAAGGCTGTTACACAACACGAATAACCCGGTACAAACTGCCGGGAGCAATCAGCAGTCATCAGTAATTGGGTCTTTTCGTTGCCTCTGTAAGACCATCCCATGGTCAAAAATCACAAGGGATTTTCAATAAAGGCTCAGAGTGCTGGCGTAACTCGGCGAGTCTGACAGCATCTCTGGAGAACAATCTGGTGATGTTTCCAGTTGGGATCATTCTACAGATTTCAGGGAGAGAGAGAGAGGGGGGGAGAGAGAGAGAGGGGGGGAGAGAGAGAGAGAGAGGGAGACAGGGAGAGAGAGAGAGAGACAGGGAGACAGGGAGAGAGAGGGGGAGAGAGAGGG
>NC_045985.1:7422227-7510747 GCF_010909765.2 Amblyraja radiata | reverse complement strand
GGGGGGGGGGGGGGGGGGAGAGAGGGGGCAGAGAGAGAGAGAGGGGGGAGAGACAGGGGGAGAGAGAGAGAGAGAGACCCCAGCACCCCCTCCCCAAGTTGGGCTGGGCAGCGGGAACCGTCCCACCCTCCCGACCACGCGTGATCCTGGGACCGGCGAAGATTCACCACCGACAGAGGCGGCCGCTGTTTCTGTGTGTTTTTGCATTTTCTTAATAAAAGGTGGATGAAGAGAAGTCTGTCTCAGTGCACGTTGCCAACGCCAGCCCAGAGAGCAGAGAACACGTTGTAAAATAAAACTTCATTCACAGAAGTATTCACGTGTACACACCAGCGCCCAGCGTTCAACACATTCATATTATGCAGGAAGGAACCGCAGATGCTGGTTTAAACCGCAGATACACACACACACAAAATGCTGGAGTAACTCAGTGGGACAGGCAGTATCGTTTAGTTTAGAGATAAAGCACGGAAACAGGCCCTTCGGCCCACCGGATCCACACCGACCAGTGATCCCCGCACACTAACACCATCCTACACCCACTAGGGACAATTTGTACATTCACCAAACCAATTAACCTACAAACCTGCACGTCTGTGGAGTGTGGGAGGAAACCGAAGATCTCGGAGAAAACCCACGCAGGTCAGGGGGAGAACGTGCAAACTCCGTACAGACAGCGCCCGTAGTCGGGATCGAACCCGGGTCTCCGGCGCTGCATTCGCTGTAAGGCAGCAACTCTACCGCTGCGCCACCGTGACCGATTTGTGGAATTCTCTGCCTCAGATGGCAGTGGAGGCCGATTCACTGGATGCGTTCAAAAGAGAGTTAGATGGAGCCCTTAGTGCTGGTGGGATCAAGGGGTATGGGGAGAAGGCAGGAACGGGGAACTGATTGTGGATGATCAGCCATGATCACATTGAATGGCGGTCCTGGCTCGAAGGGCCGAATGGCCTCCTCCTGCACCTATTGTCTAGTTAACGATGTATCCCATCTTGTCCCCCTCCCCTAAACCTCTCCTCTTCTCCCTCCCCTCCTTTCTCACCTCTCTTGCCCCCCACCCCTCCTCCCCTCTCCGCTTCCCCACCCTCCTCCCTCCCCCCCCCCCCCCCCCCCCCCCCCCCCCCCCCCCTCACCAAGGAAAGGTTTCGAGGGATAGACACAAAGTGCTGGAGTAACTCAGCGGGTCAGGCAGCATCTCTGGAGAGAAGGAGTGGGTGACGTTTCGGGTGGAGATCCTTCTTCAGACTGAGAGTCGGGGGGAGAGGGAAACGAGAGATATAGACGGTGATGTAGAGAGATATAGAACAATGAATGAAGGATACGCACAAATAGTTTGCATGATACGGTGTTGTGCAATGTGTTGGGAGAATTGAGTAACGGACGAGGTGACGCCAGGTGGCAGCCTGTTTGAACTTCCTCATTCGGGAGGAAGTGGATGTACTTGTGGATACAAAGTGCTGGAGTAACTCAACGCTTTGGGTATCATTCTTGGGGGAAACCAGCTGAGTTACTCACTTTGCACTTTGCGAAATTGCTCGCAATTTGTTTAATTTGACGAAACAGAGTGGAAACGAGCCCCTCGGTCCACCAAGTCTACGCCGACCAACAATCTCCGCACACTAACACCATCCTACACTCACTTCGCGTAACTCAATTCAATCTCCCTCATATATACCAATTTCTAAAACACCTTTATCCATCTATCCGCTATAAATATTATGTCGGATCTTATTTGTAAATACATTTTAGTTTATATCTATATCAAAAGTAAGATCTTGACCACTTCCGATGTTATTCCGCCCTTCTATCTCCACCTATCCCCAAACTCGCCTTTACGCCGCTGTTGAATTCCGCACCAACACCGCTTGTGTCGCGTTGTTACTCGGGGGGAGTTTCGGTCCCGGGGGAGCCCGGAGCTCAGGACCCGCCGCCCACCCGCGGCTGCTGCTGAACCCGCGGGAAGGGAGATTGTTTCAATCTTTATATTTTCACTAAAGTAATTTCTGTTCCGTTGCCGGACGCGGTTAACGCGTTAAAATGAACGGATCGACAGACAGGCAGACAGCTCTGCTTTCAGCTGCTGTTTATTTCACTCTTCCCACATTTACATTTTTTTCACACACCCGGAGCGGAACCGGAGCAGATTCTCAGCCAGTTTCCATCCCAAGTCCCGAAGAAAGGATAAAGTTTCTCCGTGAATTTATTCCCAGTGAAGGTGTGGAGATGGGACTTGGTGTCCGCGTCGTAAAATGAAACTGTCCCGGACCCGTAACTGAGATAAACTCCCACCCTCCCGGGGATGGGACGGGCGGGGAGAGGGGATCGAGGGGAGGTGAATGCAACAAACATGTCACCTTCACGGTCGATGCTCCAGACTCCAGTTTCCGAGGTCAGTGTGACCCGTCTCTTCCTGTCCACAGACTCTGCGGCGATTCCCAGACACCAGTGCCAACTCCCCGCCACCTCCACCTCCCAGTAATGTCTCCCCGATGTGAATCCCTCCGATCCCAGCACACACTCCCAGCCTGTAAACCTCTTCCCGGTGTCAGGGAGACTCCTCCAGGTCCCGGTCCATCTCACCCTCTTCCGATCCTCAGACACCTCGAGCCGCGGATGCGCTGTTTCCACATCCAGGGTGACGGAGACTAGGGGGAGAAGCAGAGAATCAGAGAGTCCCCGGGGGTCGGGGGGAGACTCGGGCAGCGCGGCCCCGGGACCGGGAGAGAAGCCGCTCGGCCTCAGGCACAGGCGGGCGGACAACTGAAACCTTGCTCGGGGTTTCACCCCAACCACATCCGGGTGGACAACATACATCTTTCCCGGAGCCTTTATCCGGGGAGGGGAATTTCGTGAGATGGGGGAGAGTGGACGAGTGCGGAGAGTGAGGTGAATTGCGAGATTGCAGTGGGGATGGAGAAATGATGGTTGTTAAAGAGGAGGTAGAGGTGTGCGGTGGAGTCACCATGATCATAATGAATGGGGGGAGTCATGAGGGGCCAGACGACCTGCCCCAGTTTCTTTGAGTGGAGGGTGAGGGAGAGTGAGGGGTGGCTTGGACCATGGAAGGAAGCAGAGGTTGAATGATCGGGTGTTGGACAGAATGGGTGGAGACTTGTGGTTGTTGGGTCGCTGAAAGAGGGGATTCACGGGTGGATTTGATGGGTGTGTACAACCATGAACACACTGATCTCATTGTGAACCAATATATGAACCTCACTGAGGGACTTGACAATGTTGCGCATGTAAGGCTGGTCCAGAAAGTGAAGGCAGGTGGGATCCAAGGCGAGCTGGTGAAATGGATCCACAATTGGCTTGGTGGTTGGAGGTAGAAGGTAGCGGTACAAGGATGAGTTTTCTGCTTGGAGGTCTGTGACTGGTGGAGTGCAGCAGAGATCGGTGCTGCAGCAGGGATATCAAATCAAGAGTGCAGGTTTATCTTGAGAGCAAGGAATTTTAAAGTGGATCTGAGTAGAAAGGTTTCTTTACACTGAGAGTGGTTGATATTTGGAACATGCTACAGAGGAGGCGGTGGTGAGATCTAATCATTATATTTGAGGCACTTATCTAGGTGAGGTGCAGAAGAATACCAATGTAATGTGGGCAAATCGATTAGTAAAGCTGGGAAATAGGTGGACATGGACATGATGGGCCGAAGGGCCTGATTCTGTAATGTACAACCATGGCTCTCAGCTCCAAGAGCACTGAATGACTGTCACCACAGCCACCTGTGCAGGGAATTCCAAAGGTTCCCCAGTCTCTGCGTGCAGTAATGTCTCCTAATCTCTGTCCTACATGATGCAGCCCACATTCTGAGAGGGTGCCCGTTCTCCAGACCCCTCAGACAGGGGAAACATCCTCCCTGCATCCAGCCCACTGAGCCCTGTCAGAACTTTGTGTTTCACTGAGATCTCCTCCAATACACCCAAACACTCGAGTACACAGGCCTAGTCTACTCAATCTCACCCCGCACAGCAAACTCATTGTCCCAGGAACAAGTATTGTTAATCTTTGCAACATTTCCTCTGTGTCACGTCTGTCAATTTATCGGTACACATGAGCATAGGAACACAAGAAAACAGGAGCAGGATTAGGATCCGCTCCTCAGGCTTGCCCCTCCATTCAATGTGATCATGGCTGATCTAAGCTGCCACCAATTCCTCTTCTGTGTGAGTTCCCCATAATCTTAAATATTGGATCAATCAAATATTTATTTGTAGCCAAGTTGCACATATCCAATAACTCAGCGTTTTACCACCATCTTGGGCACAACATTCCAGATATTCACTGCCCTCTGAGAGATACAACTTCTACACACCGCATGAGAGGCCGCTCTTGGAAGGTTGGATCTCATGGAATCTGGGGTGAACTAGCCGATGGAATACAACATTTACCTGAAGGTCGCAGACAGAGGATGTAGGTAGAGGGTTGTTTTTCACAGAGTCCACTGTTGTTCCTTATTTATATACACAATTGGGTGTGTATGTAGGTTGCACGGTTAGTCAGTTTACAGATGGAACTAAAATTGGTGACATTGTGGAGAGTGAAGAAGGTAATCTGAGAGTAAATGGGATCCCTGTGAACTGGGCCAATGATTAGATTAGATTAGATTAGATTAGATTCCTTTATTGTCATTCAGACCTTTCGGTCTGAACGAAATTATGTTGCCTGCAGTCATACACAGAACCAATAAAATCAAAACATACTATAAACACAAATTAAACATCCACCACAGTGAGTTCACCAAGCACATCCTCACTGTGATGGAGGCAAAGTCTTTAGTCTCCGTCTCTTCCCTCCTTGTTCTCCCTCTGCGCTGAGGCGATCGATCCAGGCCGGAGATGCCGCCCTCCAGTCCAGCGGACCTCCGTGGTGATGTCGCCGCCGCCGAAAGCCGGAACGCCGTCTCCACTCCGAGACGGCCCGCCACAGCATCAGCTCCGGGCAGCCGCCCCAGCTCCAGGTCCCGCAGTCTCCGCTCCGGGCAGCCGCCCCAGCTCCAGGCGGCCGCCCCAGCTCTAGGCCGCCGCCCCAGCTCCGGGTCCCGCAGTCTCCGCTCCGGGCCGCCGCCCCAGCGCCGGGTCCCGCAGTCTCCGCTCCGGGCCGCCGCCCCAGCTCCGGGCAGCCGCCCCAGCTCCCGGCCGCCGCCCCAGCTCCGGGTCCCGCAGTCTCAGCTCCGAGCCCCGCTGCATCAGCTGCAGGACGCCGCCGAAAGCCAGAACGCCGCAACAGCAAGTCAGGCCACCGCTGCCTTAGCCCCGAAGACGGCCAGCCTCTCGTTGGTGAGTCCTGGCTGGCTCTGCCTCCGGAGCCTCGGAGTCAGTCGCAGGCTGGAGGCCGCCAGCTCCGCCATTAGGCCTCAGCGCAGACGGAGGCAGAGAAGGGGGATACGACACGAAAAAGTCGCATTCCCCCGAAGGAAGAGACAGAGAACATGTTTCACCCCCCTCTAACACAACCCAACAAACTAAAACTTAACCAAAACAAGACAAAAAAAACAACAGAAAAAAGTAAAGACAGACGGACTGCAGTTGTTAACAGCGCCGCCACTTCCGGAGATGGGCTCAGGAACGGCAGGTGGGATTTATTCAAGGTGAGGTGATGCACTTTGCTGAGACAAACCAGGGCAGGACATATACAGTAAACGGGGAACTGTATAGAACTGAGAGATCTCGGGCTGCAGGTACACAGTGCCATGGAAGATGCAACAGTGACAGGCAGGGTGGTGACGATTGTATTTGTCACTCATGCTTTCATAGGTCAGGATATTAAATACGGCGTTTGACACAATAAAGTTGTTAGCATATTAGAGAGGGTGCAAAAGTATTTACGATAATTTCATCAGGTCTGAAGGGCTGGGTTATAAGGAGACGTTGAACAGGCGGGGACATTTGTCTTTGCAGCCCGGCCGGGTGTTTTTATAGATGTGTATAAGATCTATATAAGGTGCACAGATAGGGTGAATAGCCACAGTATTTCACCCAAAGCAGGAGTATGAACGTCTGACTCTGTGGTGCTTCCTAGCTGATGGGTTTAGTGGTATCTCCAATTTCCCTTCAATCCACAATACTATTAATGTTTGCATCTAGGTATTACTTAAAGATAACAGAAACAAGAATAATGGAAAGGTACAAGTTTTACCTTGCTTGAAGTCATCAGATGTTTCTTTGAATGCCGTGTTGAACGAAACAGGGCAATGAAACTTTTCAATCGGCAAGGCTTCATCTACCACCGACAGTGGTTTGGCTTCATCACGAAACCTGCAAATATTGAACAGCTGGTTATAAACTGAGCATTAGAAATGTTTTAAGGTGTTCCACTAAACACTTACACTGTTTCCGTCAAGACAATATCCTACCTTCGCTTGCGACCAGCTTCCTCCTGAAAGAAATAAAACACAAATCTCAATTGACGGAGATGGACCATCCTCATCCCGACAGCGGGAATTTCACCAAATTTCTACAACCCTCGGATAATTCCCATTTCCCAACTCTTATCGCCACTGTCATGCAGAGAGAAAGCGGATATTGTCGCAGAGATGTAGAACGATGGGGGAAAGCACAAGGAATGTTCATGAGAATGACGTCTCCTAATCAGAGGAAAGACATTTTTGCCATAGAGGGAGTACAGAGAAGGTTGACCAGACTGATTCCTGGGATGGCAGGACTTTCATATGAAGAAAGACTGAATAGACTCGGCTTGTACTCGCTAGAATTTAGAAGATTGATGGGGGATCTTATAGAAACTTACAAAATTCTTAAGGGGTTGGACAGGCTAGATGCAGGAAGATTATTCCCGATGTTGGGGAAGTCCAGAACTAGGGGTCACAGTTTAAGGATAAGAGGGAAGTATTTTAGGACAGAGATGAAAAAATCATTTTTTACACAGAGGGAGGAATTCTCTGCCACAGAAGGTAGTTGAGGCCAGTTCATTGGCTATATTTAAGAGGGAGTTAGATGTGACTCTTGCGGCTAAAGGTATCAGGGGGTATGGAGAGAAGGCAGGGATGGGATGCTGAGTTGGATGATCAGCCATGATCATATCAAATGGCGGTGCGGGCTCGTAGGGCCAAATGGCCTACTCCTGCACCTATTTTCTATGTTTCTATGTTTCTATATCATAACTGAGAGGATGGAACTTAATGAAAAGACTGGGCAGGTCGTGGGATTTCATCTGGAGAAGTTTTCAGGAATGATGAGAGGGAATTTAATATTATCGGTGCATTTAAATTTGTGGGGATGAAATAATATCTCAAATTGAAGGGGAGACCAATAATCAAAGTTGAAATGTAACGTGGTCTTCAATAAATACCTAAAGGAATGCAGTCATGAGAACATGGACCTCACTTGCATTGGAGGGACTGAAGCCAACAGCAGAGATACATTTAAATGCAAGCGGTGATAATTGCTCGGTTCTAAGCTTCCCCCAGTCTAGTTTCAGTAAAAACACTGAATCAAGCACTTGAATCAATTAATTGTATTCTACCAAAAGCACGTCACAGATCACAGACTGTACCTATCCCACCGTGGGTTCGATCCCTGCGTCTATCTGTTCAAGCCCTCTAGGCCTCGCACACACAGAGGCACTCCAGGATGGTACCTGGTCCTGAGCGCTCTACCAGAAGATGGGCCCTGAGCCACGGGGGTTGTCTCTTAATCACCCAATTACAAATATCGATTAACCCCATACATAACAGGCATTTCCCTAACCCAATGATACAACAATTCAATACATTGTATTCACAACAGACTTCAAGATTAAGTCAACTTGGAAACATTTACCCTGATGAACAGAACTCTCAGACAAGGCTCAACACCCAATCCAATCTACACTTAGCAGAGTCAAACACTGCAACATTATTTACAAGCTATTTACAAGGGTTATGTCTGGTTTACAGCCATCCAATCCATTCTATGCATATAGTACCAGATTGACAGGATTTGCAACGCTTCCCATTCTTTGCTTTTCAAATTGTAGCAAGGTTCCAGACTTCCTGGCATCTCTCGCAGCCTGTTCCAGAGAGCAATTCCAATTTGACCAAATCTCCCAGCAAACCCTGAAACATAACCCCATTTTGAAGTCCTGGCTGGTCCAATTTAGCCAGGATTAACAGTGGGGTAAACACATTAGGGCTCATGGAATTTGGGGTATTGTTACCGGGTGTGGAGAATAGATAGGAGGGATGATGAATGGAGCAGAATTCTTGACTGGATAGGATGGGCCAAATGGCCTGTCTATGGTGTAGAATGGGATGTCATCCAATTGATCTAAACTCCACATAACACAAACACCTCTCTACATTCCGGCCAGACAGTCCTGAGATCCCATAGATTCAGCGGGAGGCCAATTAGTTTCTGAACAACAACAGCTGGAACAGAGGGAACATTTACTCAAGTTCCGAATTACTGGTAAATGCAGCATTTATTTCTGAAATGTCACCCACCATTTTGTGACTGCGCACTTTCACTTCACCAAACTGTAGTGTAATCCCTCACCTTCAGAAACACCACACTGTCATCTTGATCCATCTGTTGCTGCAACTTTAAGATTTCCTCCTGAATGGAATTTAAATTGTCTTGAATCTTTCCAAGATTTGTCTCCATTGTATTCAGAATCTTCTTGTCTTCCTCCCGGATATCTGCCAGTGTGCGCTGCTCTTTCTCAGTGAGAATCTGGTGCAGTTCAGCATACTGGGATGTGATCTTGGACTGAAGGCTGTGTGACTGTTCCTGTGAAATAAAAGGTGAAGATCAATATATAATGTCACTGATTGTGTTTCCTCACGAATTTAACGGTTACATTTGGCCAGTGCATTTTTTATTTGCTTTGGCAAATCAATAGTTTGTCCAAGGTAGACAAAAATGCTGGAGGAACTCAGCGGGTGAGGCAGCATCTATTGAGAGAAGGAATAGGCGACGTTTCGTGTCGAGACCCTTCTTCAGACTTCCAAAGCATTTGGACAGTTTGTCTAAAAGCTTCTGATATGTCGTCAGGGTAATGTTATAACCCATCAATCCTCTACCCCAATACAATTCCCTGCTGCCTATTCCTTTTCACGTGCCGATTAATTCCCATTCATCCGTCCACCACCCACTTTCCCAGGGATTATAACAATCACCGATTGACCATTGAACCATCGTGTATTGGGGACGTGGAAGGAATCCGACGCGGTCACAGGGAGAAGGCGTGAACCACACGTGCAGCACCCGAGGTCAGGATCGAACCCGCTCACCAGAACTAGGAGACAGCAGCACTACTTGTGTCACTGCGCTGCCCTATTATTACACGCGTCACAGCGATCAAATCTACACAAGATCAGGAAATCGAAACTTAAAAGCCTCACCAGAACTCCAGACATCTTCTGTTTCTGTTGCTGCTCCATTCGCTGGATCCCTGATTGCTTTTTTGTAAGAGACTGGATGGAAGATTTCGTCTGATCCTGGGATTGTGATTGAAATCAGAGAATGAAAGTGTTAGATTATAAAGATGGAATTAAACAATGATGCGATCAAAATCGGTTTGCTTTTACCTTGTAGATTTCAGCAGCTTCTTTAACCGGCATGAAGCTGTGATCTCTGTGTTCCCGCCCACCTGCACAAACCACACAGATCAGCTTCTTGTCAGTTTCACAAAACAGCTTCAGTTCTTCCTGATGTTCCTCGCACTGAAGTTTACTTTCCTTCTCTGTCCGATTCAGGCTCAGTGTTCGAAATTTCTCAGACAGTCTCGCCAAGGCCCGATTCACCCTGAGGGTGCGGTCTGTAAACTCCTCTCTACATTCCGGGCAGGAGTTTCTCCCCTCCCTGTCCCAACTCTGTGTGATACAGGAGCGGCAGAAGTTGTGCCCGCAGTTCAGTGCCACCGGATCGGTGAAGAAATTCAGGCAGATGGGACAAACTGCCTCCTCCATTAATCTGTCGACCTGGTCTTTCGAAGCCATTTTATCATTTGATTTTAAACATCCACTTCCTGGTTTAAAACGCATTCTCATTCGCTGAAACTGCTGACACTGCGCACGCAGCCGTCTCGGGGAATGAATGAAATTCGGCTGCAAGTGTTCAGTGTGAAGATGCAGAAACAAGGCTGATGGGAGGCGGAGCTCAGCCCCGTCAATCACAGCCCTGACCAGAAAGCCGATGTCATTTGAAATTTCATTCCCTTAAACTAAATACATCCGTGTTTCCTCTCGTGAATTGTTCATTATATTAGGCTGCACAATAATATTCGTTCTATAGCAAACACTGTTATTTTATTTAACAGTCTCATGTGCAAACTTGAATTCAACTCAATGATTCAATTATACTCTATTGTCACATTATCAAGGGACAGTGAAATTCTTTGTTTTTGCATGTAATCCGGTAAAATACAGACCTCACCCAGGCAGTACAGAGAGAGTCGCCACGTTTCTGGCGCCGACAAAGTTGCGATAAGTCCAGTGAATTCAACGTTATTTTCCTCTCATGGATTATTTTTTCCAATTTCATTCCCTGCTCCCATTTACATATCCGCAATAAGACCTGTACTGTCCTCGTCCGATCAACATCAACACCAATTCATTCACTCTGGTTCAGCGGACTCGGAATTCTTCTAAGTTTCAGACATGCCAAACTTCCTCGGTCTTCTGAGGAAGTAGAGGCGTTTAGATGCAAAGGAGGCCACATCGAGAGAACCGAGTGCCATAGACGAGGATGGAGGAGATGCAAGTGAATCTCTGCCTCCCATGAAAGGGCTGTTTGTGTTCCTGAATGGTAGTGAGGGTCGAGGTGTAGGGACAGAGTGGCGCCTCCTCTGGTGGGTTGTAGGGGAAAGCGCCTGGGGATGGGATGATGGGGTGAAAGATGAAGACCAGGGATCTCTACGCTTATTCTATCTGGAGGGGAGGGAGGTGAGATCTGATGTGCGGATAGTGGTGGAGATACAAGTGAGGGCACCATCAATAGCAGTAGAGTTGAAGCCCTGTTTCCTGAGGAAAGAGGACACCTCCGATGTCTTGGAGTAGAAGACCTCTCGCTGTTCCCCCTCTGTGATCCTGAACCAGTCTGAAGAAAGGTCTCGACCTGAAACGTCACCCATTCCTTCTCTCCAGGGATGCTGCCTGTCCCACTGAGTTACTCCAGCTTTTTGTAACCCAGTCTATCCTCGGTTTAAACCAGCATCTGCATTTCCTTCCTACACACCTCATCTAGAGCACTGATGTAGCGGAGACGGAGGAACTGAGAGAAGGGGATGGCATCCTCACAGGAGGCTGGGCTGGAGGAGGCACAGACTGGGTAGCTGTTGGAGTGAGTGCGTTTGTGGTCAATGTCCCGATGTCCAAGGAAAAATGGAGCCCACAAGAGAGTGGTGAGTATAGGAGCAGGGAGGTTCTACTGCAGTTGTACAGGGTCTTGGTGAGACCACACCTGGAGTATTGCGTACAGTTTTGATCTCCTAATCTGAGGAAAGACATTCTTGCCATAGAGGGAGTACTTAGAAGGTTCACCAGACTGATTCCTGGGATGGCAGGACTTTCATATGAAGAAAGACTGGATAGACTCGGCTTGTAACTGAATCAAGGGATATGGGGAGAAAGCAGGAAGAGGGTACTGCATTCAGATGATCAGCGAATAATATGGGCAGAATGGCCTACTCCTGCACCTAATTTCTATGTTTCTACGTTTCTATGGTAACATTTTGGAG
This sequence comes from Amblyraja radiata, assembly GCF_010909765.2. Classification (NCBI taxonomy): domain Eukaryota; kingdom Metazoa; phylum Chordata; class Chondrichthyes; order Rajiformes; family Rajidae; genus Amblyraja; species Amblyraja radiata. The sequence continues at coordinate 7,499,071 of NC_045985.1, read as the reverse complement.
AGTGGATCCATTTGTCTGGGATGGAACAAGATTTTTATGAACTGGGCCAATATGTGGATTAAAGGATGAATTATCTAACTCGGACAAATGTGATGCAAGTTGGAAAAACAGGCCAGGGCACATTATACACATTAAAACGTTACGCCCTGTGTTATTTTTAGCAGACTAGAGAGACATTGGAATGCAGACACACAGCTCCATGACAATTGCACCGGGGATGGGCAGGGTGGTGACGAAAGCGGTTGGCACATTTGCTGGGTCCGTGAGGGTATGAATTACAGGATTTAATACAACTGTACAGGCCACTAGTAAGATGCACACCTCCAGATTCAGGGACAGTTTCTTCCCAGCTGTTCTCAGGCAACTGAATCATCCTCCCACAACCAGAGAGCTGAACTACTATCTACCTCATTGGTAGATCTGCATCACACAACAGCCTGTCCGTCTTTTCATCTTTTTTATTATTATTTTCAGTGTGTTTCAAAATTGTGGGTTAATCTTCTCTGGTGTCTTTTATGTGGGGGGTGGGGGAGGGGTCGGGGAAAACTTATTTTCAATCTCTTACCTTGTCGGAGATGCGATTGTTTTCCGGATCATATCTCCGGCCGCTCTGCGGCCTAACATCATGGAGCTGGCGGCCTAGCTTATGATTATGATTATGATACACTGTAATGGTTCGATTGTAATCATGCATTGTCTTTACGCTGACTGGAGTGCACGCAAATGAAGCTTTTCACTCTACCAGATTTTAAAACCAAGCTCTAAAGTCCATACAGTTTGGGGAAAGCACTTGGCATCAAATTCGAATAAACAAGTCTTATCTATTAGGTTATTGTGCATTTTACTGGTTTTGCGAATTATCAAAATTCAACAAAGGGGGGTTAATCTATTAATCTATTAATGTATCAATCCGTCATGTTTAGGGGGTTCTTTACCCTCAAAGAGGATCCGCTCATAGTTTCCACAAATGCTTCTTGATCAATTAAATTCTACCAGAAGTTCACTTCTCGCTCCTGCATTGAGGGTCTCTCCACTATTCCACCTCATGCATGCGCCGTATCTGCAGACTCTTGTGTCCCAGTGAAATCTGGACACCAACAACGATGACCCAAGCATTATAAATGATTGCATTAAACAAATCACATGCTTGTAGAACTTCAAAATAGCAGAATATGGTTAAAAAATATGCAGCACGTCGAGAATGTTAGCACAAATTTCATGCATGTTCAGTTCAGTTCAGTTCGCTGCAGTGCCGCTTTCAACTGATGCCGAGCTGTTTAAATGTTTAAGAAAGAACTGCAGATGCTGGAAAAATCGAAGGCAGACAAAAATGCTGGAGAAACTCAGCGGGTGAGCAGCATCTATGAAGCGAAGGGATAGGTAACGTTTCGGGTCGAGACCATTCTTCAGGCTGCCCCACCCGCTGAGTTTCACCAGCATTTGTGTCTACCTCCGAGCTGTCTAAATGCTTGCGGGGCGCAGGGTCCCCACCCATTGCTAAAAATCGATACTGCGGAATCGCCCGATATGCCCGTGGGGATGGTGAATCTGGGGCAGAGAGAATGAACAGATTCCGATGCTGGGGGCCGACGTCGACGTGGGAGCAGCGGCGGTGACTGAGACACAATCCGGCATGACGAGAGAAACGAACAGGAGAGACCGCAAGCGCTACCGGGTTGTCTAACTTGAGTAATACATGGTGCTATTATTTACATTGTTTTTCATCAACTTCACGAGTTAATACAATACTGTTCTTAAACAAACCTTAACCTTCTGATTAAGGAATTAATGTAAGTAGGTGGTCAATTGCTCAAGATTGGCTTGTACACGCTAGAATTTAGAAGATTGAGGGGGGATCTTATAGAAACGTACAAAATTCTTAAAGGGTTGAAAAGGCTAGATGCAGGAAGATTATTCCCGATGTTGGGGAGGTCCAGAACTAGGGGTCACAGTTTAAGGATAAGAGGGAAGTCTTTTAGGACCGAGATGAGAAAATCATTTTTTACACAGAGAGTGGTGAATCTGTGGATTTCTCTGTCACAGAAGGTAGTTGAGGCCAGTTAATCGGCTATATTTAAGAGGGATTTAGATGTGGCCCTTGTGGCTAGATGGATCAGGGGGTATGGAGAGAAGGCGGGTACAGGATACTGAGTTGGATGATCAGCCATGATCATATTATATGGCGGTGCAGGCTCGAAGGGCCGAATGGCCTACTCCTGCACCTATTTTCTATGCTTCCATATTTATAAGGTGTAGATGTCGCTGCTAGACCAGCATTTATTGCACATCACTAATTGCCCTCCGAGTAGATCGCTCGGCCATTTCCAAGGATATTTGATCTTCAACCACTTTGAACGAGTTGGATCCTAAACCAAACAAGTGTTGCGGTCATCGTTTTTCAGACAGTTTATTTATTTCAAGAATTTGAGGTGATTAACTGTATTTAAGGTGGTGAAAATACTTAAAATGTGCCCCTGGATTCCTCGTTCAATAACTAAATCGGTGCCTCGCCAACGCACCCCAACCTCCAGTTGATGCCTCGAGTTCATCAGTTCCTATTGGATTGCGGCCCTTGAGTTAAGGCCGGGATTATTCCCGTCGTGGTTTTACACACCTTTATAAGATCTCCCCTCGTCCCACTGCGTTCCAAGGAATAAGGGCCGAGTCTTCCCAACCTCTCCCTCTAGTGAGGCCCTCAGGCCCAGGCAACATAATCATAAATATTGTCTACACCGTTTCCGGTTTATTCACATTCTTCACACAGCAGAGTGAACAAAAATAAACATATGACTCCAAAATGACCATCCTTAATATGAAATGATGAAAGAGTTAGATAGAGCTCTAGGGGCTAGTGGAGTCAAGGGATATGGGGAGAAGGCAGGCACGGGTTATTGATAGGAGACGATCAGCCATATATAGATGAGGGAGGAGTCCTGCACCTATTGTCTATTTATCGATTTATCCCATCTTGTCCCCCTCCCCTAAACCTCTCCTCTTCTCCCTCCCCTCCTTTCTCACCTCTCTTCCCCCCACCCCTCCTCCCCTCTCCGCTTCCCCACCCCCTCCCTTCCCACCCCTCAGCCATCTCCCCCTTCCCTTCCCCATCCCCTCCGTCCCCTTTCCCTTCTCCTCCCCCCTCACGGCGCTCCCATTGTCCCGCCCTCCGCACGTGACAAGGGCCTCGCCCCAGCCTCATCCCGGCTGCAAAGTTTGGCAACCGCATTCTTCTAAACTCCAGTGACCACAGGCCCAGTGCAGTCAAACGCTCATCATGCAGCATCTCCGGAGAACATGGAGAGGTGACGTTTCCGGTCGAGACTCTGCACTCAATCCGAAATGTCACGTATTGAGGTTCTCCGGCGATGCTCCCTATTCAATTATTCAAATATTCCTTACACCAAGTCAAGCCTGATGCTCCAATTAAGTCATGCAGTGTAGAAACAGGCCCTACAACCCAACTTGCCCATCTCAACCAACATGCCCCGTCTACACTATTCCCACCTGCCCCACATTTGGCCCATAATCCTCTAAACCGTTCCTGTCCATGAACCTGTCCAAGTCAGTCAGTCAGTCAATTTTATTTGCATAGCACATTTAAAAACAACTCGCGTTGACCAAAGTGCTTTACATCAGTGCAGGTATTAGAAAGGTGCTATATAAATCCCATCCATTATTATTATTATTACTAACGTGCTACATACAGTGGTACACAGATCGAACAATACATACACAAACTGTTTACAGTGCTCCCTCAGAGGACCTCAAGAAACGCTTGGGAGTAGAAATAGGTTTTAAGTTTAGACTTAAAGGAGTCGATGGAGGGGGCAGTTCTGATGAGGAGAGGGATGCTGTTCCACAGTCTAGGTGCTGCAACCGCAAAAGCGCGGTCGCCCCTGAGCTTAAACCTGGACCGCGGGATAGTCAGTAGCCCCAAGTCGGCCGACCTGAGGGACCTGGAGGTAGAATGGTGGGTTAGAAGATTTTTGATGTGGGGTGGGGGCGGGGAGGGACAAGCCCGTTAAGGGCTTTGTATACATATAGGAGGAGCTTGAAGTTGATTCTGTACCGTACTGGGAGCCAGTGGAGAGAGGCCAGGATCGGGGTGATGTGGCCCCTTTTACGGGCAACTGTCAAAAGTCTCGCTGCGGTGTTTTGGATCAATTGCAGGCGGGACAGGGATGATTGGCTGATGCCAGTGTATAGGGAGTTGCAGTAATCAAGGTGGGAGGAGATGAATGCTTGGATGATGTTTTCAAGGTCGTTGAATTGTTGGAATTGTTTTATTTTAGCTATTGTGCGAAGCTGGAAGAAGCTAGCTTTTACCACAGCATTGACTTGTTTGTCAAATTTCAACGCTGAGTCAAATATCACGCCAAGGTTTTTGACGTGCGGTTTGAGTAAGGAGGTTAGGCTTCCAAGGCTGCTTGCTATCGTTTTAATGGAGTCCGAGTGGCCGAGTTGGATGACCTCAGACTTGCTCTCGTTTAGTTGGAGGAAGTTCTGCGCCATCCAACACTTTATATCCTCGAGGCAGTGCATGAGGCTGAGTAGATTTGATCGGTTGTTGGGTTTCAGGGGGAGATAGAGCAGTGGAAAGAAATGCCGTGCCTTTGAATGACTTGGCCGAGGGGGAGCATATACAGAGAGAAGAGAATGGGGCCTACGATGGAGCCTCGTGGAACCCCACAGAAAAGGCTAGCTGGGGAAGAGAAAGTGTTGCCTATGCTGGTTGAGAAACTCCTATCTTTGTGGTGGGAAACGAACCAGCTCAGGGCAGCGCCATCAACACCAACCCCGTACCGGAGACGGTCAATTAGGATGGTGTGGTCCACTGTGTCAAACGCTGCGCTGAGGTCGAGAAGGAGCAGGATTGCACAGTTGCCGGAGTCGATGGCAAGAAGCAGGTCGTTGTGTACCTTCAACAAGGCACACTCTGTGCTGTGGTGGGCCCTGAAACCTGATTGAAAACTTTCCAGGATGGTATTTCGGTGCAGGTAAGGCATTAGTTGATTTAGAATTACCTTTTCAAGGTCTTTTGAAAGGAAAGGCAGTTTGGAAATAGGTGTGTAGTTGCTAGGCAGGGTGGGGTCTAGGTTAGGTTTTTTCAGGAGGGGCTGGACCACCGCGTGCCTGAAACAAGTTGGAACAGCGCCAGTGGCCAGAGAACTGTTGATGATGGAGAGGATGCTGGGACCGGCTATTGCAATGACATCCTTCAGAAGGGCAGAGGGGAAAACGTCGAGGGGGCAGGTTGCAGGTTTCATAGTGGAGACCAGCTTTACAAGGGAGGGTAGAGTAACGGGTTGGAAACAGTCTAATTTAGATGAAGAGACCAATGAGACAGCTAGGTCACGGATGGGAGGGGAAATATTCGTTCTAACTTTGCTGATGAAAGATGTAGTAAATTCTTCGCACTTAGCAGGGGACCCAGCTAAGCTGGTACTGGGGGCAGGACAAATGACAAATTGGCGTGGTTCAGTCTGAGCCACAGCCCACTGTTCCAATGCACATCATAAGCAGATGGCACTGTGCTAAATGTCGCAACTCTCCCTACACACAAAGGGCAATTTACAGAGGCCAATTAACCAACAAACCCGCATGTCTTTTGTATGTGGGAGAAAACCGGAGCACCTGGAGGAAACCCACGTGATCACGGGGAGAACGTGCAAACTCCGAACAGACAGCACCCAAGGTCAGGATCGAACCCTGGTCTCTGGCCCTGTGAGACAGCGGCTCTACCCGCAGCTCCACAGTACCTCAGAAATATTAACCCTTTCCAGCCACTGTATACTGCCCAACCTGCTGAATGCCCACAACGTTTTCTGCTTTTTGTTGGCAGTTTATGGTCAGACTCACATTCCAATCACCCATTCAACTGGAAAAACTAAAACAAAACACAGATGCTGAAAATCCAAATGGAAACACAATTCGTCATCAGTATTAGATCTGAAGTGTAAGGTCTGTTTCACCTTGCAGCTGCTGCCTGACCTGCTGAGTATTTGGGGCAATGTCTGCTTTTAATATTTAAATATTTTTATTTGAATTTCACAGCAATTTGCATACATACAATGATAACAGACAGTGACAGTCAAGGCATAATTGTGCAACAGTATGTCTTCTTCTTCTTCTTCTTCTTCTTATCGAGTCCACACACAAGATTAGAAGTTGTTCAGCAAGAGCTGAACACACATCTCGGCATCTGCACAATGGTGTCTGTCTTGCGCTTCTTGTGCGTCTTGTGCGTGGTGGTGGAAAGATTGGTTGAAACAGGGCCGCCACGTGAACGCTCTTTCATTGACCTCAACAGTATGTAAGCGACCCTCAAAGCCCTTACCCTTACCCACCTTCAACCCACCCGAATCAGGTCGGAACCAAACGGGGACAAACAACACTCACTTACGTACACATCCACACCAATATGGTAAGATAAACAAAACAAAAAGTACTAAAGAGAAAAAAAAAGGGGGTCACTAATAACAGTAAATAAGTAAGTAATTAAATAAATAAGTGTGGGGAGGGGGGAGTTAAGGGGAGAGCAGCTGCAGTAGAGCAGAACAATGGTGGAGAGCACTCAGTCCTCTTCCGAATCCGGGGACAGGTTAAGAGAGTTAACAAGTTCCAAGAAAGGGTTCCATGTATCTAGGAATGTCTTGGTAGAGCCTTTGAGAGAGAACCTAAGTGTTTCAAGCTTTAAATTGTAAAGCACCTCCTTAATCCAGCGGGCGTGTGTATCCTCGGAGAAACATAGAAACATAGAAAATAGGTGCCGGAGTAGGCCATTCGGCCCTTCGAGCCTGCACCGCCCTTAGATATGATCATGGCTGATCATCCAACTCAGTATCCCATCCTTGCCTTTTCTCCATACCCCCTGATCCCTTTAGCCACAAGGGCCACATCTAACTCCCTCTTAAATATAGCCAATGAACTGGCCTCAACTACCTTCTGTGGCAGAGAATTCCACAGATTCAGCACTGTGTAAAAAATGATTTTCTCATCTCGGCCCTAAAAGACTTCCCTCTTATCCTTAAACTATGACCCCCTAGTTCTGGACTTCCCCAACATCGGGAATAATATTCCTGCATCTAGCCTGTCCAACCCCTTAAGAATTTTGTAAAACCCACGCACATCCCAGGAGAGAACGTGCAAACTCCGCAAGGATAAGCAACCATAGTCGGGATCGAACCTGGGTCTCCGGCACTGGAAGGCAGTGGCTCTACCATTTTCATTGTACGTAGGTACATGTGATGAGAAGTACCATTGAACTGGCATCTCTAGAGGGCGTGAATAGGCAATGTTTCAGATCGCAACCCTCCTTCAAACTTTTTGAAGAAGGGGTCCGACTTGACACGTCACCCATCCTGCTCCTTCAGTGGCACTGCCTGATCCACTGAGTTACTCCAGCACTTTGTGTCTTGTTATGTAAAGCAGCATCTGCAGTTCCTCCTGTTTCAATTAGCGTCACGTATGGGTCAAGTCACAGTGATCTTTGAAATTATGATCTTGGAGCAATGCAGCTTCAGCCATTCAGTAGACAATAGACAACAGACAATAGGTGCAGGAGTGGGCCATTCGGCCCTTCAAGCCAGCACCGCCATTCACTGTGACCATGGCTGATCATCCACAATCAGTATCCCCGTTCCTGCCTTCTTCCCATATCCCTTCACTCCGCCATCTTTAAGAGATCTATCTAACTCTCTCTTGAAAGCCCAGAGTATTGGCCTCCACTGCCTTCTGAGGCAGAGAATTCCACAGATTCACAACTCTCTGTGTGAAAAAGGTTTTCCTCATCTCCGTTCTAAATGGCCTACCCCTTATTCTTAAACTGTGTGGTCCCTGGTTCTGGACTCCCCCAACATTGGGAACATGTTTCCTGACTCCAGCGTGTCCAAACCCTTGATAATCTTATATGGTTCAATAAGATGCTCTCTCATCCTTCTAAATTCCAGAGTATACAAGCCCAGCCGCTCCATTCTATCGACATATGACAGTCCCGCCATCCCGGGAATTAACTTCGCGAACCTAGGCAGGGGGGAGGAGGAGGAGGGGGGGGGGGGGGGGTGGGGGGAGACATTTGTGAATTTTCTTTCCTCGACGGAGATGCGACTTTGTCTGTATCGTATCTCCGTCCGACTAACATCGAGGCGCTGGCGGCCTCTTGCCGGGGACCGACTTTGGAGACCCCAACCGCGGGAGTCTGCAGACTTAACATCGTGGAGCTCGCGGTCCCTTGGTTAGAGACTGATTTCGGGATCTCCACGCCACAGGAACTTCAACCGCCCCGATCTCGGGAGCTTCGATCTCCCTGTCGCGGGAGTTTCGATTGCCAGCGGCGGGAGCATCGATCGTCCTGACTGCCCCGACCGCGGGAGAATAAGGAGGGAAGAAGATAATACGTTATTGCCTTCCATTACAGTGGGGAATGTGGGAAATCCACTGTGGTGGATGTTTATGTTAATATTTATGTAGTTGTGTGTCTTGCTGCTTTTATGGTATGACTGTACGACAAATCTAATACCCTGTATGTTACATACTTGGCTAATAAATGAATTACAAATCAATTACAATTACAATTACAAGTGGGAATGGCGTTGGTGGTGGACAGGAGGCCGGATTGGGTGATGGAGCAGGTGAGATCCACAAATCCTGCACACATTTTCCAAGCTATATTAAAAAAAATCTTTAACGTAAACCCACCCTCCGCATTTGAGGGAGATCTTGTGCATGCCCAAACTGAATTTGTGATGCATTAATTGCGATGATTCCAAGATCTCAACGTGGCAAATGACTAAAATATGATCAATTGTATAATCTTGTGAAACTCGATAGATGTGGTCTTCTCTGTGGGAATCCAATATTTGCATCAGGTGATGTAATCTTGAGACATGTTAAAACAGTTAAACAGGTTAAATGGTTAAAATGAAACTCAGGAGGAAGACGGAGGAGTAATCTGGGATGGTATCAGCGTTATTAATGATAAGCACACCCCCGTGTCTTTGTCTTAACAAGACTATCAGCATTCCTGAGGGGCAAGGTAATAGTGAGGAGCAATCTGCACTCCATTGACACGTTGGGCAACATGATTCACGTTTGATACACTGGCGTGGTATTAAAAGTATTTTGAGAAGTTTTCTTTTTCAGCAGGCAGCTGAGAACTCAGCACAGGTTAAAATACCTTCCCCCACCCCCTTGCCTCCTCCCGCCCCCTCACTGTGCATGTCAGAACACGCAATCTCCCAGCGTGTTCCGAGGCAGCCAAATCCAAAAAGATCCCTCTGACCGCATGGGTTTTCTCTGGTTTCCACCCACGTTCCAAAGATGTGCCAGTTTGTAGGTTGATTGGCATCGGCGAATCCAAGTCAAGTCAAGTGAGTTTATTGTCATGCCCCTGATAGGACAATGAAATTCTTGCTTTGCTTCAGCACAACAGAACATAGTAGGCATTGACTACAAAACAGATCAGTGTGTCCATATACTATAATATAAATAGATACACACATGAATAAATAAACTGATAAAGTGCAAATAACAGATAATGGGTTATTAATGTTCAGAGTTTTGTCCGAGCCAGGTTTAATAGCCTGATGGCTGTGGGGAAGTAGCTATTCCTGAACCTAGTCGTTGCAGTCTTCAGACTCCTGTACCTTCTATCTGAAGGTAGCAGGGAGATGAGTGTGTGGCCAGGATGGTGTGGGTCTTTGATGATACTGCCAGCCTCTTTGAGGCAACGACTGCGATAAATCCCCTCGATGGAAGGAAGATCAGAGCCGATGATGGACTGGGCAGTATTTACTACTTTTTGTAGTCTCTTCCTCTCCAGAGCGCTCACATTGCCGAACCAAGCCACGATGCAACCGGTCAGCATGCTCTCTACTGTGCACCTGTAGAAGTTATGGAGAGTCTTCCTTGACAAACAGACTCTCCGTAATCTTCTCAGGACGTAGAGGTGCTGATGTGCTTTCTTGATAATTGCATCAGTGTTCTCGGACCAGGAAAGATCTTCAGAGATGTGCACGCCCAGGAATTTGAAGCTCTTGACCCTTTCAACCATCGACCCGTTGATATAAACGGGACCGTGGGTCCCCATCCTACTCCTTCCAAAGTCCACAATCAGTTCCTTGGTTTTGCTGGTGTTGAGGGCCAGGTTATTGTGCTGGCACCATAAGGACAGTTGCTCGATCTCTCTTCTATACTCGGACTCATCCCCATCAGTGATACGTCCCACAACAGTGGTGTCGTAAGCGAACGATGATGGAGTTCGCACTATGGCCGGCTAGGCAGTCATGAGTATAGAGTGAGTACAGCAGGGGGCTGAGCACGCAGCCTTAAAACATTAAGAATAAAATATTATAGTTTAAACATGTGAATTAAATAAAATACCAGAGCAAAAGGAAGCTACATATTTTTGGTTATTGAGTAGAGCTACTGCTCGTGGAAAAAAGCTGTTTTTATGTCTGGCTGTGGCAGCTTTGACAGCCCGGAGTCGCCTTCCAGAGGGAAGTGATCCAAAGAGTTTGTGGCCAGGGTGAGAGGGGTCAGAGATTATCTTACCCGCTCGCTTCCGGGCCCTTGCAGTGTACAGTTCGTCAATGGAGGGAAGGTTGCAGATAATAAACTTCTCAGCTGATCGGACGACTCGCTGCAGCCTCCGGATGTCGTGCTTGGTGGCTGAGCCAAACCAGACCATGATGGAGAAGGTGAGGACAGACTCTACGATGGCAGTACAGGATTCGACCATCATTGCCTGTGGCAGATTGTGTTTCCTCAGCTGCCGCAGGAAGTACATCCTCTGTTGGGCCTCAATTAGAGCTCAATTTCTTTTATTAAGTGTCTACAACTTAATGGGCAGCACGGTGGCGCAGCGGCAGAGTTGCTGCCTTGCAGCGCCAGAGACCAGCGTTCGATTCTGACTACGAATGCTGTCTGTATGGACTTTTGTACATTCTCCCAGTGACCGCGTGGGTTTTCTTTGGGTGCTCTGGTTTTCTCCCCAACTCCAAAGACGTGCAGGTTTGTAGGTTAAGTGGCTTCGGTAAAATTGTAAATTGTCCCTAATGTGTTAGTGTGCAAGGATCACCAGTCGGTGCGAACTTGGTGGGCCGAAGTGTTGTATGTCTAAACTGAACTAAACTAAACTATTTTTTCATAGAAACATAGAAAATAGCTGCAGGAGTAGGCCATTCGGCCCTTCGAGCCTGCACCGCCATTCAATGTGATCATGGCTGATCATCCAACTCAGTATCCCATCCCTGCCTTCTCTCCATACCCCCTGATCCCTTTAGCCACAAGGGCCACATCTAACTCCCTCTTAAATATAGCCAATGAACTGTGGCCTCAACTACCTTCTGTGGCAGAGAATTCCACAAATTCACCACTCTCTGTGCAAAAAATGATTTTCTCATCTCGGTCCTAAAAGACTTCCCTCTTATCCTTAAACTGTGACCCCTAGTTCTGGCCTTACCCAACATCTGGAATAATCTTCCTGCATCTAGCCTGTCCAACCCCTTAAGAATTTTGTAAGTTTCTATATGATCCCCCCTCAATCTTCTGAATTCTAGCGTGTACAAGCCGAGTCTATCCAGTCTTTCTCCACATGAAAGTCCTGCCATCCCAGGAATCAGTCTGGTGAACCTTCTCTGTACTCCCTCTATGGCAAGAATGTATTTCCTCAGATTGGGAGACCAAAACTGTACGCAATACTCCAGGTGTGGTCTCAGCAAGACCCTATACAACTGCAGTGGAACCTCCCTGCTCTTATACTCAAATCCTTTTGCCATGAATGCTATACTTTGTTCTGAGGGGAAGACATCTATGTGAAGAGCCTTGGAATAGTTCCCCTTTATACAGCATGGAAACAGGCCCATCAGCCCACCGAATCGGAATCGGATCCAGGTCACGGGCTCTATGAGGTAGCAGGTTGAACCACTGCGCCACTGTACCGCCCTTTCTCCAGTACAATTTTATGGAACTTTCGATAAGGGCAGCATGTAGAGTTGGCGCAGCGGTAGAGTTGCTGCCTCACAGCGCCAGGGACCCGGGTTCGATCCTGACTATGGCTGCTGTCGGTACGGAGTTTGCACGTTCTCCCTGTGACCACGTGGGCTTCCCTGGTTTCCTCCCACACTCCAAAGGCGTCGGTAAAAAATGGTCAATTTCCCCCAGTGCGTAGGATAGTGGTAGGTAGTGTACACATGATTACCACACATGATTGCTGGCTGGAACAGACTCGATGGATGCTGTATCTCTAAAGTCCATGACTAAGTAAATGAAAGCAATTCTGCATCCCTGTCCCGGGGGCACTTTCAGTGTGGAGGAACAACTTAGTTCATGGTTTTTCACACCACCTGTGGTGATGGTTTATCTCAGATTGTATGTTTCCATCACCTGAAACCACCGAGAGCAGACTTCACCTGAGACAGTTTCTGTTCAGTGGGAATTACATCAATGACTAATAATTTGAACTCAGTTTGCCCTTGGTTATACATTTTTAATATTTAGATTAATTAAATCAAAGAACATGGAAAAATGTGTTAAGTCCATTGATTCTGTATCGACCAACAGCCACTCAAAGACACACAAAAATGCTGGAGAAACTCAGCGGGTGCAGCAGCATCTACGGAGCGAAGGAAATAGGCAACGTTTCGGGCTGAAACCCTTCTTCAGACACAACAGCCACTCAAAGACTCTGGATTAGTTTATTTAGTTTAGTTTATTGTCACGTGTACCGAGGTACAGTAAAAAGCTACAGTTGCATGCGTGCAGGTAGAGCAGGCAGTGAAGAAAGCTAATGGAATGTTGGCCTTCATAACAAGAGGATTTCAGTATAGGAGTAAAGAGGTTCTACTGCAGTTGTATAGGGCTCTGGTGAAACCACACCTGGAGTATTATGTACGGTTTTGGTCTCCTAATTTGTGGAAGGACATCCTTGTGATTGAGGCAGTGCAGCTTAGGTTCACGAGATTGATCCCTGGGATGGCGGGACTGTCATATGAGGAAAGATTGAAAAGACTAGGCTTGTATTCACTGGAGTTTAGAAGGATGAGCGGATATCTTATAGAAACATATAAAATTAAAAAAGGACTGGTCAAGCTAGATGCAGGAAAAATGTTCCCAATGTTGGGCGAGTCCAGAACCAGGGGTCACAGTCTTAGAATAAAGGGGAGGTCATTTAAGACTGAGGTGAGAAAAAACTTTTTCACCCAGGGAGTTGTGAAGTTATGGAATTCCCTGCCACAGAGGGCAGTGGAGGCCAAATCACATGGATGGGTTTACGGAAAAATGGCGGCGCACACAGTTGCAGCGGCTCGATGTCCTCCCGGTCAGTGCTTCGTGTTTTTTGTGTATGTGTGCGTGTTGTTTTGTGCCCTGTGTACTTACTGTCGGGCGAACAACGTCTACGGCCGGCAGGATCTTCTTAGGATTGGAGCCGGTCGCGAACGGGGGGTTACCGCCGAGTTTGTCCGCTCATACAAGATCCCGGCGGACATAGCGAGGAGCCCCGACTCTCCGTGGATCACCATCCCCGCGGGGAGGAGGCGAAGGCGGCGCAGAGAGAGAAGGCAAAAGCGAGGCGGCAGGGCCGGCGTTCTGGTCAGGCTACGGAGGCAGCCACTGAAACCACCGCTTCCCAGCCGGTTTCTCACGAACGCCAGATCCCTCGCTAACAAGATGGACGAACTGAGGCTGCAGACTGCAGCTAACAACGCCGTGAAGGACAGCTGTATCCTGTTGATCACGGAGACCTGGCTTCATTCTTTCATCCCGGACTCTGCTATCGAGCTAGCAGGCTACACAGCACAGCGTCATGACAGGACAAGAGACTCCGGTAAGAGCAGAGGTGGAGGGCTCTGTGTGTACGTGAACAACACCTGGTGTACAAACACAATGATTGTAGACAGTCACTGCTCCCCGGACCTGGAGTATGTGACTGTTAAATGCAGGCCCATTTATCTCCCTAGAGAGTTTACTGTTGTCATGATAACTGCTGTGTACATACCACCGGATGCTAATGCTAACTCGGCTATCGGACATTTGTATGGTAGCACTAGCAGTCAACAGAGCATATATCCTGACGGTGTTCACATCATAGCAGGGGACTTTAACCACGCGGACTTGAAGAAAATGCTCCCCAAATTCTACCAGCATGTTAAATGTGCTACAAGAGGAGCTAACACACTGGACAAGGTCTACTCCAACATCAAGCTGGGCTACAGGGCTAGACCACTACCACACCTGGGTCAGTCGGACCATATGTCCCTGTTTTTAATTCCTGCATATGCCCCCCTCAGGAAAACCGCTCCTACCATTACAAAGACCATCACAACCTGGCCTGATGGTGCATCTCAGCAGCTGCAGGACTGCTTCGACAGGACCAACTGGGATGTGTTTGAACACCGGGACCTGGAGGTGTTCACAGACAGTGTACTGTGTTACATTAAAAACTGCATGGACACGGTCACAGTGGACAAACGCATCCGGGTCTACCCCAACCAGAAGCCCTGGATGACCCGGGAGGTCCAGCAGCTGTTAAAAGAGAGGAACACCGCTTTTAGGTCTGGCGATAGGGCTTTATACAGCACGGCCCGAGCTAACCTGAAGAGAGGCATCAGAGAGGCCAAATCAGACTACAGGAGGAAGATAGAGGACCACCTGGACAGTAACAACAGCAGGCAGGTGTGGCAGGGGATCCAGTATCTCACCAACTACAAGACCAACCTTGGAGCTGCTGAAGGTGACGCCTCGTTGGCAGAGGAGCTGAACCTCTTCTTTGCTCGCTTTGAAGTGGGGCCACCCGAGACAGCCACATCACACCACGTGGTCCACAGCAGCCTAACCCTCAAGATAGAGGAGCATGAGGTGAGGCGCACGCTGCGGGCCATCAATCCAAGGAAGGCTACTGGACCCGACGGCGTCTCTGGACGCGTGCTGAAGGACTGCGCTGACCAGCTGGCTGGAGTCTGTACGAGGATTTTCAACCAGTCTCTGGCCCAGTCCACTGTTCCACCCTGTCTGAAGTCCGCAACCATAGTCCCCTTGCCCAAAAAACCCCACATTTCCAGCCTCAACGACTACCGGCCAGTCGCACTCACACCAGTGGTGATGAAGTGTTTTGAAAAACTGGTCCGGGGTCACATCACATCACTCCTGCCCCGAAGCTTTGACCCCCACCAGTTTGCGTACAGAGCGAATAGATCTACAGAGGACGCTGTAGCCACGGCTCTCCATGCTGCACTGTCCCACCTGGAGCAGCGGGGGAGCTACGTGCGGATGCTCTTTGTGGACTACAGCTCTGCCTTTAATACCATCCTTCCCCACAAACTGGTGGACAAACTGGGGGACTTGGGACTTCCACACTCCACCTGCATGTGGATAAATAGCTTCCTGTCGGGTCGCAGCCAGAGAGTCAGAGTGGGCCATCACACATCCACGGCCCTCAGCCTCAGTACCGGCTCTCCACAGGGCTGCGTGCTGAGCCCCCTGCTCTACACCATCTACACACATGACTGCACCCCCGCCCACCACAGCAACACCATTGTCAAATTTGCGGATGACACTACGGTGGTGGGACTCATCTCCGGGGGGGACGAGTACGCCTACCGGGATGAGGTGGAGCAGCTGACAGTGTGGTGTGGAGAAAATAACCTGCTCCTCAACACCTTAAAGACAAAGGAAATAATAATAGACTTCAGAAAGAATAAAACGGACATGGTACCATTAATTATCAGAGGGGACTGTGTGGAGAGGGTGGCGGACTTACGCTTCCTGGGAATCCATATTGAGGAGGACCTGACGTGGAGCGTGAACACATCTGCGCTGCTGAAAAAGGTCCAGCAGAGACTGCACTTCCTGAGGGTGCTCAGGAAGAATAACATCACTCAGAGACTGCTGCTGTCCTTTTATCGGTGCTCCATTGAGAGCATCCTAATATACTGTGTATGCGTATGGTACACCAGCTGCACAGCGGCTCAGAGGAAAGCGATCCAGAGGGCCATTGACAACGCCCAGAGGATTGTCGGCTGCCCTCTCCTTACCTTGGAGGACTTACACAGTTCCCGCTGCATCAAAAAATCCCAGAGTATTATAAAGGACATTTCCCACCCGGACACTCCCTGTTTGAACTGTTACCGTCAGGCAGACGGTACAGATCTACAAGGACAAGGACAAACAGACTTAAAAACAGTTTTACCCCACTGCTATAAAGGCACTAAATGTAGCCGCCAAGGAACGCAGGGGCGATACATACTAAGAGACTGTGAAATCGACAGAAGGATGTAGGGCTGGGTGTTTATGCGTGCTATTTTTATGATATTTATTTTAGTTGTTTATCTTTTTTAAATATTTTACCTTGTATGTATCGTTAGCTTTTAGAAATATTTGAATGGTGCACTGACTGGCTGACATTTTACAATTTCGTTGTACATGGTTCATGTTACAATGACAATAAAGAAACTATTCTAAGAGAGAGTTAGATAGAGCTCTAGGGGCTAGGGGAGTCAAGGGATATGGGGAGAAGACAGGCACAGGTTATTGATAGGGGATGATCAGCCATGATCACAATGAATGGCTGTGCTGGCTCGAAGTTTCTATATTTTCTATCCAGTCAGCGGAAAGACAACACATGATTACACCCGTGCTGTCCACAGTGTAAAGGTGCATGATAAAGGGACTAACGTTTCGTGCAAGATAAATTCAAGTAAAGTCCAATTAAAAATAGTCCGAGGGTCTCTAATGAGGTAGATAGTTGCGCGGGGCCACTCTTTAGTTGGTGATAGGATGGTTCAGTTGCCTGATAACAGCCGGGAAGAAACTGTCCCTGAATCTGGAGGCGTGCGTGTACGCCTTGCAGGATGGGAGAGGGGAGAAGAGGGAGTGGCCAGGGTGCGACTCTGCTGGCCTTGCTGAGGCAACGGGGGGCTTTTGACGATTAAGGGATTGTATCCATCTTCATATACCATTTAACTGCCTGTTATTTTGGATTCATCGCGCTTGGATTTTCCTGAGGTGTGAGTCTCATCACAGGGCGAGTGGGTTTGTTAAACCCAAGGGCCCACTGTTACCTAAACAGCTTCAAAATAAATGGGGGCGGGGAAACGGGAGCGGGGTACTGATTTAGGATGTTTCCTCTAGTGCCGCTATCTGGGCGGAGCTGAGGAACAAGAAAGAGATGAAGGTAGACAAAATTGCTGAAGAAACTCAGCGGGTGAGGCAGCATCTGTGGAGCGAAGGAATGGGTAACGTTTTGTGTCGAGACCCTTCTTCAGACTGATGTGGGGGCGGGAAGAAGAAAGGAAGAGGCGGAGACAGTGGGATGTGGGAGAGCTGGGAAGGGGAGGGGAAGGAGGGAGAAAACAAGGACTACCTGAAATTGGAGAAGTCAATGTTCATACCGCTGGGGTGTAAACTACCCACGCGGAATATGAGGTGCTGCTCCTCCAATTTGCGGTGTGACTCACTCTGGCCATGGAGGAGGCCCAGGACAGAAAGGTCGGATTCGGAATGAGAGGGGGAGTTGAAGTGCTGGGCCACCGGGAGGCCCAGTACTTCAACTCCCCCTCCCATTCCGAATCCGACCTTTCTGGCCTGGGCCTCCTCCCGAAACGACACCTATTCCTTCGCTCCATAGATGCAGCCTCGCCCACTGAGTTACTCCAGCACTTTTGTCTACCTTCGATTTTTCCAGCATCTGCAGTTCCTTCTTAAACAAGAAAGGGATGATCACCTTGTTGGGGGTGTAGTGTAGACTCCCGACTAGTCATATTGAATGGCGGTGCTGGCTAGAAGGGCCGAACGGCCTACCTTCTACGTACCTATTTTTTTAGGTTTCTATGCTTCCCTCTCAAAATGTAGCCAATCTTTGTGTGAATGAGGCGGGTCTTGGAGCTGTTAACGTCAATCATGATTGGGGCACACAGGCGAGGAAGTGGGACATTCAAGGATTGGCCAATCTATATCTGAATTCGTGTCTGCCAACCACCCCCGGAGGTTTGAAGGGCGGTTTTACAACCGAGCCAAGGATATTATTTGGCCGCGACGCTGCTTTGAAGGACGGCATCAGTTGATGGGACCTTCCAATGATGCATTCTGCACTAGTGCAACCCATCTGCTTCCCGTTGCCCAGTGATAGAAAGAAGGCACTTCGCAAACTGAGCACCCGACGAAACACTGAGCCCGAGGTCTTCACATTCGACCCGATCCCATCGCCCACGTATGGACGCAAGTACAAGAGGCGCTCATTGAAAATCCTTTACCCGATATACCAGGTATGTTAATATCCTCGCTGTCTTCTTCAGCACCGGGCGCCGAGGCTGGGACAAAATCCCAGTTTAAATTCTCAAGAAAAGGTCTATTCCCTCCACAGATGCTGCCTGGCCTGCTGAGTTGCACCAGTACTTTCTGGTTTGGCTACATTTAATTCCAGGGGGTTTGTATTGCATTCATTCTAAGTACCCGACTCAAAGCGTCACCTATCCATGTTCTCCAGGGACCCGCTCAGTTGCCCCAGCGCTTTGTGTTTTGCCAAATTTAATTCCAGTTTGTAGTGAATTAATTCTCGGTCAAGTGTGTCGGGGAATTTTGTTTACACGCCGCGGTATGTGGGGGGAAGGCAGGAGAATGTGGTTGAGGGGGAAAGATAGATCAACCATGATTAAATGGCAGTATCGACTGGCTGGGCCGAATGGTCTAATTCTGATCCTATGATTATGAACTTATCCCCTATCCATGTTCTCCAGAGATACTGCCTGACTTGCTGAATTACTCCAGCATTTCGTCTTTTTTTTTGTGAACCAGCATCTGCAGTTCTGCCCCACCGCTCCCCACCCCTCCTCAATCCTGCCCCCAACTCCCCAACAATATAGATGCTTCTGCAGTTCTATAGGGCTCTGGTAAGTAATTTTATATGTTTCTATAAGATCCCCTCTCATCTTTTTAAATTCTAGTGAATAAGAGGATTTCAGTATAGGAGTAGAGAGGTTCTTCTGCAGTTGTATAGGGCTCTACTGAGATCACATCTGGAGTATTGTGTACTGTTTTGGTCTCCTAATTTGAGGAAGGACATCCTTGTGATTGAAGCAGTGCAGAGTAGGTTCACGAGATTGATCCCTGGGATGGCGGGACTGTCATATGAGGAAAGATTGAAAAGACTAGGCTTGTATTCACTGGAGTTTAGAGGATGAGGGGGTTCTTACAGAAACATATAAAATTATAAAAGGACTGGACAAGCTAGATGCAGGAAAAATGTTCCCAATGTTGGGCGAGTCCAGAACCAGGGGCCACAGTCTTCGAATAAAAGGGAGGTCATTTAAGACTGAGGTGAGAAAAAAATTTTCACCCAGAGAGTTGTGAATTTGTGGAATTCCATGCCACAGAGGGCAGTGGAGGCCAAGTCACTGCATGGGTTTAAGAGAGAGTTAGATAGAGCTCTAGGGGCCAGTGGAGTCAATTGATATGGGGAGAAGGCAGGCACTGGTTATTGATAGGAGACGATCAGTCATGATCACAATGAATGGCGGTGCTGGCTTGAAGGGCCGAATGGCCTCCTCCTGCACTTATTGTCTATGTTTCTTTGTGCCTATGGCAATAATAAACTAGATAGAACCGATATAGATTGATGTAGCTGGTAGACTGTTTGAGTTTATTGTCACGTTTACCGAGGTACAGTGAAAAGCTTTTTGCTATCAAGTCAGCGGAAAGACTATACACGTTTACAATCGAACCATAGCCGAGGCAGCGTGAGGTTTAAACGTAGGCAATGGAAGGGAGGTTGGTTTTTGTGATGGTCTGGGCTGCGTCCACAATTCGCTGCGATTTCTTGCGATCTTGGATGGAACTGTTTACAAACCAAGCCGTGATGCATCCCAATAAAATGCTTTCCATGGTGCACCTGTAGAACCATAGAAACATAGACAATAGGTGCAGGAGTAGAGGCCATTCGGCCCTACGAGCCTGCACCGCCATTCAATATGATCATGGCTGATCAGCCAACTCAGTATCCCGTACCTGCCTTCTCTCCATACCCCCTGATCCCCTTAGCCACAAGGACCACATCTAACTCCCTCTTAAATATAGCCAATGAACTGTGGCCTCAACTACCTTCTGTAGCAGAGAATTCCAGAGATTTACCACTCTCTGTGTGAAAAATGTTTTTCTCATCTCAGTCCTAAACGATTCCCCCCTTATCCTTAACCTATGACCCCTTGTTCTGGACTTCCCCAACACCGGGAACAATCTTCCTGCATCCAGCCTGTCCAACCCCTTAAGAATGTGTTCAAGAAGGAACTGCAGATGCTGGAAAATCGAAGGTACACAAAAAAGCTGGAGAAACTCACCGGGTGCAGCAGCATCTATGGAGCGAAGGAAATAGGCAACGTTTCGAGCCGAAACACTTCTAGAATTTTGTAAGTTTCTATAAGATCCCCCCTCAATCTTCTAAATTCTAGCGAGTGAGACTATTCCCCAGATCCTTTCATTGACTCTCTCCCTATTAGGATCCACAGCCCCGAAAGACCATCCCAGCTGAGAAGGATGTGGTGAAGAGGTTTTTGCTGTTTCTGCTCTCCATTGTTGCTCTGCAGGTCTACCTCACGCCAGTGGCCCACCTGGATGAGCGGTTGTCGTTCCCTGAGAGACAGGAGTTGGGACTGAAGTGCGAGAGCTTCCTCCACCCTTGGCCACTCTGGATGGGTTATTCCACCACCAGCGCTTTGTGAAGCTCACCGCAACGAGTCCAGGTGAATATTACCTGCCCGACCGTCCACGCTTCCCACAGGTGTACCTGAAGGCCCAGTCCTGCATGTGATCAACAGCAGGAAGAGTTGACTGTCATCTTCAGAATCTACTGCCCTCCTCCCATCACAAAGCAATCTTCACAGAGGGAACGTGTCATGGAACTGACGGAATGGCTTTTGGTTTTGTTTCATTAATTGTCACGTGTACCGAGGTGCCGGGAAAAGCTATTATGTTGCGTGCTATCCAGTCGGTGGAAAGACAATACAAGATTACAATCGAGCCGTTTACAGATACATGATAAGGGAATCGTGTTTAGTGCAAAGTAAAGCCAGCAAACTCCGATCGAGGAGAGTCCAAGGGTCACCAATGAGGTAGATAGTAGTTCAGGGCGGCACCACATCCTGCTTGTGGTGGGATGATTCAGTTGCCTGATAACAGCTGGGAAGAAACTGTCCCTGAATCTGGAGGTATGCGTTTTCACATCTATATCTTTAGCCTGATGGGAGAGGGGAGAAGAGAGAGTGGCCAGGGTGCGACTCGTCCTTGATTATACTGCTGGCCTTGCCGAGGCAGCGGGAGACTTTTGATGATTAAAGGGCCAGTCCCACTTGGGCGTCATTTGGTCGTCATTTATGCGAAATCATTTATGAGTCACGAGGCACGACTCACGCAAGGTGCATGGTGAGACGTGGTGGCGTAGGCAGTGACGTGTGGTCGCGCGCGGCACACCAGGATTTTGGGATTCTCAACATCCTCGCACGGCATGTCTGAGACGCTACATCTTGAATATATGAGACTCGTCTTAGCAGGAAAATCAGAGCAATTTTTAAAGACATGGTCTCCTTTTATTGATTCATTACAAGTATAGTATGATGCAACACAACTCTGGAAATAAACCGATTCACGAACTGGGTGATGGGTGTGGTGAGATATGAAGCAGGTATATCCACACATAAAGGTCCATTTTTCTTCTTTCCTCCTTTATTTATTTTTCGCGTTTTAAAAATTATTATATGGGTTTTGGTCTTTATTTTTCTATAGGCTATCACTTGCTCTCCCCTGATCTGCACATCTGGCAGTCCAGAGGTTTACACATCCGGAAAGCACTGCAGAGGGTGGTGAAAATTGCCCAACGCATCACCGGTTCTTCACTCCCCTCCATTGAGTCTGTCCAGAGCAAGCGATGTCTGCGGAGGGCGCTCAGCATCGTCAAGGACTGCTCTCACCCCAGCCACAGTCTGTTTACCCTCCTCCCATCCGGGAGGCGCTACAGGTCTCTCCGTTGCCGGACCAGCAGGTCCAGGAACAGCTTCTTCCCTGCGGCTGTTACATTACTTAACTCTGTACCTCGGTGATTGCCGGTCACGCCCCCCACCCCCGGACACTCCTCCCCCCAGAAAAATTGCACTACTGTTACTGTATGTACGTATATATATTTATTGCTCATATTCTATGTTGGCTCTTCTGGGTGAGATGCTAACTGCATTTCGATGTCTCTTTACTGTACACTGCACAATGACAATAAAGTTTGAATCTGAATCTGAATCTGAGTCTGACATCACTACTTCCTTCACTCTTTCTCTTTCTCGTTCTATTTATTTCTTGTTAAATTTAAAATAGAAGTTGTACACAAAATGTATTTTGTCGTATGCCGCGGTTTATGCTACTGTAGATTGCTTCTAATAAAAATACAAAAAAAAAAGAAATCCTTGGTTTCTTGGTCCTCCAAAATATTCCAAATGTAATTTAAACTGGAGGCGGTGAAGGGAGGGATTAAGCCAGAAAGGGTTATTGGGAAGAAAGAGCTACTTTAAATTTAGTTGCATCTGGTTGGGTAACTATGACAGTGTGGTGTGGAGAAAATAACCTGCTCCTCAACACCTTAAAGACCAAGGAGATAATAATAGACTTCAGGAAGAATAAAACGGACATGGTACCATTAATTATCAGAGGGGACTGTGTGGAGAGGGTGGCGGATTTCCGCTTCCTGGGAATCCATATTGAGGAGGACCTGACGTGGAGCGTGAACACCTCTGCGCTGCTGAAAAAGGTCCAGCAGAGACTGCACTTCCTGAGGGTGCTCAGGAAGAATAACATCACTCAGAGACTGCTGCTGTCCTTTTATCGGTGCTCCATTGAGAGCATCCTAACATACTGTGTATGCGTATGGTACACCAGCTGCACAGCGGCTCAGAGGAAAGCGCTCCAGAGGGCCATTGACAACGCCCAGAGGATTGTCGGCTGCCCTCTCCTTACCTTGGAGGACTTACACAGTTCCCGCTGCATCAAAAAATCCCAGAGTATTATAAAGGACATTTCCCACCCCGGACACTCCCTGTTTGAAGGACAAACAGACTTAAAAACAGTTTTTACCCCACTGCTATAAAGGCACTAAATGTAGCCGCCAAGGAACGCAGGGGCGATACATACTAGGAGACTGTGAAATCGACAGAAGGATGTAGGGCTGGGTGTTTATGCGTGCTATTTTTATGATATTTATTTTAGTTGTTTATCTTTTTAAAATATTTTACCTTGTATGTATCGTTAGCTTTTAGAAATGTTTGAATGGTGCACTGACTGGCTGACATTTTACAATTTCGTTGTACATGGTTCATGTTACAATGACAATAAAGAAACTATTCTATTCTATTCTATAGTTGGGTGGAGATTATTCCATGCTTTAATTGTGCGGGGGAAGAACGAATTGCTGTACACATCTGTCTTTGTAGCTGGGATCACAAATTGGATCGAATGCCCTCGTCTGCTCCTAATTGGTTTGGGTTTGGTGTAGGTGTTGTAATCTATGTCGAGCTGACCATTTAACATTTTGTAAAAACAGGTCAAACGGTGAGCTTCACGTCTGTCTTGGAGAGGGATCCTTGCACCTCAGAGAATTCAGAAGTTTGGTTACACTCGCTTCTCTCTCATAGGTGTTAGTAACAAATCGAGCTGCCTGTCTTTGGACACGTTCGATGGAAGACATGTTTTTATTTGTGTATGGGTCCCATGCTGCAACTGCGTAGTCCAAATGAGGTCTAACGAGGGTGAAGTATAGCTTCTCCTTGACAGAGGTTGAACAATGATGAAAGTTGCGCCTCAGAACGTTTAGGACACCTGTTGCTTTCACCTGCGTGACGCGCAAATGATGCCCAGGTGGGACAGGCCCTTAAGGGATTGGGCCCAGCTTCATATCCCAAATAACTGCCTGTTACTTTGGATTTATCGCACTTGGATTTTCCTGAGGTTTGTGTCACATCATAGGGGGAGTGGGTTTGTTAAACCCAAGGGTCTCACTGTTATCCAAACGGCTTTAAAATAAAAGCATTCAGCTGGACTTCAGAACAATGTTCGATGTTATTTAAAAAAACTTCACACAATGAAGATATTTGAGAACATAAAGCTGGAGAAACTCCGTGGGTCAGACAACATCTCTGGAGAAAAGGGATAGGTGACGTTTCGGGTCGAGACCCTTCTTCACACTGAGAGTCAGGGGAAAGGGAAACAAGAGATATAGATGGTGATAGAGGGAGATATAGAACAAATGAATGAAAGATATGTAAAAAAAATTACAATGATAAAGGGAACAGGCCGTGGTTAGAAAAAGGCTAGATGCTGGAAATATGTTCACGATGTTGGGGGAGTCCAGAAACAGGTGTTACAGTGCGAGAATAAGTGGTAGTCCATTTAGAACTGAGATGAGGAAAATCTTTTTCACCCAGAGAGTTGTGAATCTGTGGAATTCTCTGGCACAGAAGACAGTGGAGGCCAATTCACTGGATATATTCAAGAGATAGTCAAATATAGCTCTTGCGGCTAGGAAAGAACAGCAGATGCTGGTTTAAATTGAAGGTAGACACAACATGCTGGAGTAACTCAGTGGCACTGGCAGCATCTCTGGAGAGAAGGAATGCCTTCTCTCCAGAGGTGCTGCCTGTCCCGCTGAGTTACTCCAGCATGTTGTGTCTACCTAGCTCTTCGGGCTAATGGAATCAAGGGATATGGGAAGAAAGCAGGAACGGGTTACTGATTTTAGATGATCAGCCATGCTCATATTGAATGGCGGTGCTGGCTCGAAGGGCTGAATCTCCTACTCCTGCACCTATTTTCTATGTTCTTGGTTCTTGGTTCTTGGTTCTTGGTTTCTTGGTCCTCCAAAATATTCCAAATGGAATTTAAACTGGAGGTGGTGAAGGGAGGGCTTAAGCCAGAAAGGGTTATTGGGAAGAAATGTCCATGTTAGCTGCGGGCTGGATGCGAATGAGTTACAGACAATGAGACTCAACAAGACGGCTTTGAAGCTGGTAGAAGTACTTGTGTGGGAAAGGGACAGAGAGAGAGGGGATGCAGGGATTACGGTGCTAGAGGAATCAATATTCATACCGCTGGGTTGTAAACTGGATTTGTTTACTGTAATTTAAAAATGAATGACATTTTACCGCCATCTAATGTATTCATTCGCCATTGTTGTAAGGGATTGATAATGAAAATTCCTGGTACTATATTTGAAATTTCATAATTGTGTAAAAAATGTGTAGCATATTTAATTAATTTTGATGTAATGCTTTTATTCACATTTGTTGTGCCATGTCTGGCCCTGGTTTTGTAATTTGTGTAATTTGGTTTAGAGATACAGCGCGGAAACAGGGCATTCGGCCCACTGAGCCCGTACCGACCAGCGTTCCCCGCACATCAACACTATCCTACACACACTATGGACAATTTACATTTATACCAAGCCAATTAACCTACAGACCTGTACGTCTCTGGAGTGTTGGGGGGAACCGAAGATGTCGGAGAAAACCCATGTAGGAATGTACAAACCTCGCACAGACAAGCACCCGTAGTCAGGATTGAACCCGGGTCTCTGGCGCCGTAAGGCAGTAGATCTAACGACAGTTTAGTTAGTTTAATTTACTGTCACGTGTACCGAGGTACAGTGAAAATCCTTTGTTGCGTGTTATCCAGTCAGCAGAAAGACAACACATGATTACAATTGATCCATTTACAGTGTTTAGATACATGATAAGGTAATAACGTTTAGTGCAAGGTATAGCCAGCAAAGTTCGATCAAGGGTCATCAAGGAGGTAGATGGTAGTTCAGGACTGCTCTCTGGTTGTGGTAGGATGATTCAGTTGCCTGATAACAGCTGGGAAGAAACTGTCCCTGAATCTGGTGGTGTACGTGTTCACTCGTTTCGCACTACGTCACAATGCCACCCTAAAGATGCTTTAATAGATATTTTATTTTTGCTCCAATAAAATTAATACAAGCCAAATATAACTTATTACATTTCTTGTACCACTTCATTTTTTAAGCTTTAAAAAGAGAAAAAATAAAGAAAGTGAGAAAGAGTCGTGATTGTGTGAAAAAGTGTTCAAGAAAAAAGACCCATTACACGAAGAGTTAGAGAAAAAATTTAAGAAATAGGCCGTAGAAAAGACAAAAGAGAAAATGAAACAAAAGCTCTATTAAGAAGACAGAGCAGAAAGGAATATACCAACTTCGTATTTCATCCCCCCCTTACCACGTCCTGAAACCATTTCTTTTCAAGTACTGTTGCACCTTATACTTGTAGTAAGTCGATAAATGCAGACCACGTCCTTTGGAAGTGGTCTGATTTGCGTGCAAGAAGGAATCTCATATCTTCCAGGTGTAATGTTTCGAACATATTTGAATTCCACATATTTATTGTTGTTATCGTTTTTCCAGAATTTAAGTATACGTTTTTTCCCGTTATTAACCCGTAATTAAATAGATTCTTTTGAAACACAGTTAGTTCAGGGCTGCCTTCCATTGTTCCAAAAATAATTTTGTGAAGATTTCAAAAATGTCAGTCCAAATTATTTGAATTTTTATGCAAAAAACAAATGAGTGCGTACAGTTTTGGTCTCCTAATCTGAGGAAAGACATTGTTGCCATAGAGGGAGTACACAGAAGGTTCACCAGACTGATTCCTGGGATGGCAGGACTTTCATATGAAGAAAGACTGGATAGACTCGGCTTGTACACGCAGAAATTTAGAGGTTTGAGGGGGGATCTAATAGAAACGTACAAAATTCTTAAGGCGTTGGACAGGCTAGATGCAGGAAGATTATTCCCAATGTTGGGGAAGTCCAGAACTAGGGATCACAGTTTAAGGATAAGAGGGAAGTATTTTAGGACCGAGATGAGAAAATCATTTTTTACACAGAGAGTGGTGAATCTGTGGATTTCTCTGCCACAGAAGGTAGTTGAGGCCAGTTCATTGGTTATATTTAAGAGGGAGTTAGATGTGGCCCTTGGGGTAAAGCGATCAGGGGATATGGAGAGAAGGCAGGTACAGGATACTGAGTTGGATGATCAGCCATGATCATATTTAATGGCGGTGCATGCTCGAAGGGCCGAATGGCCTACTCCTGCACCTATTTTTCTATGTTTTCCATGTTTTCTATAGTCGCTCCAGCAAAATTATGGGGTGAAATGATTCTCGGAATAGTTTGCATGATCCGGTGTTGTGCAATGTGTTGGAGAATTGAGTAACGGACGAGGTGACGCCAGGTGGCAGCCTGTTTGAACTTCCTCATTCGGGAGGAAGTGGATGTACTTGTGGATACAAAGTGCTGGAGTAACTCAACGCTTTGGGTATCATTCTTGGGGGAAACCAGCTGAGTTACTCACTTTGCACTTCGCGAAATTGCTCGCAATTTGTTTAATTTGACGACACAGAGTGGAAACGAGCCCCTCGGTCCACCAAGTTTACACCGACCAACTATCTCCGCACACTAACACCATCCTATACGCACTTCGCGTAACTCAATTCAATCTCCCTCATATATACCAATTTCTAAAACACCTCTACCCATCTATCCGCTATAAATATTATGTCGGATCTTATTTGTAAATACATTTTAGTTTAAATCTACATCAAAAGAAAGATCTTGACCACTTCCGATGTTATTCCGCCCTTCTATCTCCACCTATCCCCAAACTCGCCTTTACGCCGCTGTTGAATTCCGCACCAACACCGCTTGTGTCGCGTTGTTACTCGGGGGGAGTTTAGGACCCGGGGGAGCCCGGAGCTCACGACCCGCCGCCCACCCGCGGCTGCTGCTGAACCCGCGGGAAGGGAGATTGTTTCAATCTTTATAGTTTCACTAAAGTAATTTATGTTCCGTTGCCGGACGCGGTTAACGCGTTAAAATGAACGGATCGACAGACAGACAGACAGCTCTGATTTCAGTTGCTGTTTATTTCACTCTTCCCACATTTACATTGTTTTTACACACCCGGAGTGGAACTGGAGCAGATTCTCAGCCACTTGTTACTTACACAAGTCCCGAAGAAAGGATAAAGTTTCTCCGTGAATTTATTCCCAGTGAAGGTGTGGAGATGGGACTTGGTGTCCGCGTCGTAAAATGAAACTGTCCCAGACTCGTAACTGAGATAAATTCCCACCCTCCCGGGTATGGGACGGGCGGGGAGAGGGGATGGAGGGGAGGTGAATGCATCAAACTGGTCATTACATCGCTCGATGCTCCAGACTCCAGTCTCCGGGGTCAGTGTGATTTGTATCTTTCTCTCCACAGACTCTGCGGCGACTCCCAGACTCCAGCCCCGACTCCCCGCCACGTCCACCTCCCAGTAATGTCTCCCCGATGTGAATCCCTCCGATCCCAGCACACACGCCCAGCCTGTAAAAGTCTTCCCGGTGTCAGGGAGACTCCTGATGGTCCGGGTCCATCTCACCCTCTTCCGATCCTCAGACACCTCGAGCCACGGACTCGCTGTTTCCACATCCAGGTGACGGAGACTGGGGGGAGAAGCAGATAATCAGAGAGTCCCCGGGGGTCGGGGGGACACTCGGGCACAGGCGGGCGGACAACTGAAACCTTGCCCGGGGTTTCACCCAAACCACATCCGGTGGACAACAGATATCTTTCCCGGGGTTTTTACCCAGGGATGGAGAGGGGAATTTCGTGAGTTGGGGGAGGGCGGGCGGGGAGGACGAGTGCGGAGAATGAGCAGAATTGGGAGATTGCGGTGGGAATGGAGAAATTAAGTGGGCTATTCAGATATGGAGGTAGATCGGACCAAGAGGATGTTGAGGTGAGTGGTAGTTTGAGGTTGTTAAAGAGGAGGTAGAGGTGTGGGGTGGAGTCAGCATGATGATAGTGAATGGGAGAGGGAGACATGAGGGGCCAGATGACCTGCCCCTGTTTCTTTGAGTGGAGGGTTAGGGGGAGGAGGGGTGGCTTGGACCATGGAATGAAGCAGAGGTTGAATGATCGGGTGTTAGACAGAATGGGTGGAGACTTGTAACCATATAACCATATAACCATATAACAATTGCAGCACGGAAACAGGCCATCTCGGCCCTACAAGTCCGTGCCGAACAACTTTTTCCCTTAGTCCCACCTGCCTGCACTCATACCATAACCCTCCATTCCCTTCTCATCCATATGCCTATCCAATTTGTAGTTGTAGGGTCGCTGAAAGAGAGGGGATTCACGGGTGGATTTGATGGGTGTGTACAACCAAGAACACACTGATCTCATTGTGCACCAATATATGAACTTCACTGAGGGACTTGACAATGTTCCACATATAAGGCTGGTCCAGAAAGTGAAGGCAGGTGGGATCCAAGGCGAGCTGGTGAAATGGATCCACAATTGGCTTGGTGGTTGGAGGTAGAAGGTAGCGGTAGAAGGATGAGTTTTCTGCTTGGAGGTCTGTGACTGGTGGAGTGCAGCAGAGATCGGTGCTGCAGCAGGGATATCAAATCAAGAGTGCAGGTTTATCTTGCGAGCAAGGAATTTAAAAATGGATCTGAGTAGTAAATTTTCTTTACACTGAGAGTGGGTGATATCTGGAACATGCTACAGAGGAGGCGGTGGTGAGATCTAATCATTATATTTGAGGCACTTATCTAGGTGAGGTGCAGAAGAATACCAATGTAATGTGGGCAAATCGATTAGTAAAGCTGGGAAATAGGTGGACATGGACATGATGGGCCGAAGGGCCTGATTCTGTAATGTGCAACCATGGCTCTCAGCTCCAAGAGCACTGAATGACTGAGTCACCACAGCCACCCGTGCAGGGAATTCCAAAGATTCCCCAGTCTCTGCGTGCAGTAATGTCTCCTTAACTCTGTCCTACATGGTGCAGCCCAAATTCTGAGAGGGTGCCCGTTCTCCAGACCCCTCAGACAGGGGAAACATCCTCCCCACATCCAGTCCACTGAGCCCTGTAAGAACATTGTGTTTCACTGAGATCTCCTCCAGTAAACCCGAACTCTCGAGTGCACAGGCCTAGTCTACTCAATCTCACCCCGCACAACAAACTCATTGTCCCAGGAACAAGTATTGTTAATCTTTGCAGAATTTCCTCTGTGTCAAGTGTCTATTTATCAGTACACAGGAGCATAGGAACACAAGAAAACTGCAGCAGGATTAGGATCCGCTCCTCAGGCTTGCCCCTCCATTCAATGTGATCATGGCTGATCTAAGCTGGCACCAACTCCTCTTCTGTGTGAGTTCCCCATAATCTTAAATATTCGATCAATCAAATATTTATTTGTAGCCAAGTTGCACATATTCAACAACTCAGCGTTTCACCACCACCTTGGACACAACATTCCAGAAATTCACTGCCCTCTGAGAGATGCAACGTCTACGCACCGCATGAGAGGCCGCTCTGGAAGGTTGGATCTCATGGAATCCGGGGTGAACTAGCCGATGGAATACAACATTTACCTGAAGGTCGCAGACAGAGGATGTTGGTAGAGGGTTGTTTTTCAGACTGGAGACAGAGTCCACTGTTGTTCCTTATTTATATACACGATTGGGTGTGTGTGTAGGTTGCACGGTTAGTCAGTTTGCAGATGGAACTAAAATTGGTGACATTGTGGAGAGTGAAGAAGGTTATCTGAGAGTAAATGGGATCTCTGTGAACTGGGCCAATGGGCTCAGGAATGGCATGTGGGATTTATTCATGTGAAGGTGAGGTGATGCACTTTGCTGAGACAAACCAGGGCAGGACATACACAATAAATGGGGAACTTTATAGAACTGAGAGATCTCGGGCTGCAGGTACACAGTGCCATGTAAGATGCAACAGTGACAGGCAGGGTGGTGAAAAATGTGTTTGTCACTCATTCTTTCATATGTCAGGATATTAAATACAGCGTTTGACACAATACGGTTATTAGCTAATTGGAGAGGGTGCAAAATGATTTACAATAATCTCCTCAGGTCTGAAGGGCTGGGTTAGAAGGAGACGTTGGACAGACAGGGACATTTGTCTTTGGGAGCCCATCCGGCTGTTTTTATAGATGTTTTCACAGATAGAGTGAATAGCCTAGTATTTTACCCTGGGTCGATGAGTCTAAACCCATAGTGCATCAGTTTAAGGTGAGAGTGGAAACAGTAAAAAGGAGAAGCTTTTTCAGTCAATGCGCAGTGAATGTATGGAACAAACTGACAGAGGAAGTGGTTGAGGCAGCGACAATGACGACATTTTACAGACAGTTGGTTAGAGACATCAATAAGAAAGACTTGGAAGAATATGTGTCAGACTCAAGCAAGTGGGACTAGCTTGGTTGGGCAACTTGGTTGGCATAGTCATGTTGAGTTAAAGGGCCTGTTTCTGTGCGACATCTCTCTCTCTGATTCTGTGATGCTTTTCTGCAGCTGTGTTTGGTGGAAGATCAAATCTTCAATTTCCCTTCAGTCCAAAATACCATTAATGTTTGCATGTACGCATTAACTTAAAGATTCCATAAACAAGAACAATGCAAAAGGTATAAGCTTTACCTTGCTTGATGCCATCATGTGTTTCTGCCAATACCGTGTTGTACAAAAAAGGATTATCAAATTTTTCAATCAGCAAGTTAACATCTACCACCGACAGTAGTTTGGCATCATCACGAACCCTGCAAATATTTAACAGCGGGATATCATTTGAGCAATAGAAATATATTCAGCAATATTCAAAACCTTACAATGCTTCAGTCAAGACAATGTCCTACCTTTGCTTGCGACCAGCTTCCTCCTGAAATAAATAAAACACAAATCTCAATTGACTGAGGGACCAAATTTCTACAACCCTCTGATAATTCCCATTTCCCAACTCTTATTGCCGCTGCCATGCAGACAGAAAGCGGATATTGCCGCAGAGATGTAGAACGATGGGGGAAAGCACAAGGAATGTTCATGAGAATGACGTCATAACTGAGAGGATGGAACTCAATGCAAAGATCGACACTAAAAGCTGGAGTAACTCAGCGGGACGGGCATCATCTCTTGAGAGAAGGAAGGGGTGACCTTTCGGGTCAAGACCCTTCTTCAGACTTCGGGTCTCAAACTGAAACGTCACCCATTCCATCTCTCCAGAGATGCTGCCTGTCCCCCCGAGTTACTCCAGCTTTTTTGTGTCTATCTTCTGTTTCAACCAGCATCTGCAGTTCCCTCTTGCACAGAAATTAATGTAAAGACTGGGCAGGTCATGGGATTTCATCTGGAGAACATGTCAGGAATGATGAGATAGAATTTAAAATTATCAGTGGATATTAATGGGTGGGGGTGAAATAATATCTCTACTTGTGGGGAGACCAAAAATCAAAGCCTGAATGTAACATGGTATTCAACAAGTACTGAAAATAATGCAGTGTTGGGAACATGGACCTCACTTACATTGGAGGGACTGAAGCCAACAGCTGAGATAAATTTAAGGACAAGCAGGATAAACACGTGACGTCCTGGAATTTGGGGTATTGTTACCGGGTGTGGAGAGTAGATGGGAGGGATGACGAGTGGAGCTGAAAACTTGACTGGATAGGATGGGCCAAATGGCCTGTCTATGATGTAGAATGAGATGTCATTCTATGGTGAAACAAGATGGACAAAACAAACAGAGCAAATTCCCCCAAGGTGACCACCCACTGCTGATGGGAACCGGATATAGATGATCAATCTGATGTGTGCGCCACGTTCTAGATTTCAATGTTAATCCCCACAATGTGGTCATGGCTGATCTAGCCCAGGACTCAACTTCTCCTCTTTGCCTCATTCCCGTCTATTTCAATTACCCGATTTTTCAAAAATGTATCCTCCTCTGGTTTAAAATATGTCTGACATGTAAAACCTCTCATAGTCTCTTGGTTGGAGACTCCCAGATATTCACTGCCCTCTGTCCATTCGTGGTCCTTGGGATCGGATATAGGATCACCTGTCATTGTTCTAAACTCCACATAATATAAACACCTCTCTACATTCCGGCCAGACAGTCCTGAGATCCCATAGATTCAGCTGGAGGCCAATTAGTTTCTGAACAACAACAGCTGGAACAGAGGGAACATTTAATCAGTTCCGAATTACTGGTAAATGCAGCATTTATTTCTGAAATGTCACCCACCATTTTGTGACTGCACTTTCACTTCACCAAACTGTAGTGTAACCCCTCACCTTCAGAAACTCCACACTGTCTTTTTGATCCATCCGTTGCTGCAACTTTAAGAGTTCCACCTGAATAGATTTTAAATTCTCTTGAATCTTTCCAAGATTTGTCTCCATTGTATTTAGAATCTTCTTCTCTTCCTCCCGGATATCCGCCAGTGTGCGCTGCTCTTTCTCAGTGAGAAGCTGGTGCAGTTCAGCATACTGGGATGTGATCTTGGACTGAAGGTTGTGTGACTGATCCTGTGAAATAAAAGGTGAAGATCAATATATAATGTCACCGATTGTGTTTCCTCACGACTTTAACGATGACATTTGGCCTGTACATTTTTTATTTGCTTTGGCAATTCAATAGTTTGTCTAAGGTACACAAAAATGCTGGAGGAATGTACAACAGGGAGAAGGCGTGAACCACACGGGCAGCACCCGAGGTCAGGATCGAACCAGCTCACCAGAACTAGGAGAAAGCAGCACTACTTGTGTCACTGCGCTGCCCTATTATTACACGCATCACAGGGATCAAATCTACACAAGATCAGGAAATCGAAACTTAAAAGCCTCACCAGAACTCCAGAAATCTTCTGTTTCTGTTGCTGCTCCATTCGCTGTATCCCTGATTTCTTTTTTGTAAGAGACTGGATGGAATATTTCGTCTGATCCTGGGATTGTGATTGAAAATCAGAAAATAAAAGTGTTAGATTATAAAGATGGAATTAAACAATGATGCGATCAAAATAGGTTTGCTTTTACCTTGTAGGTTTCAACAGCTTCTTTAACCGGCATGAAGCTGTGAGACTTGTGTTCCCGCCCGGCTGCACAAATCACACAGATCAGCTTCTTGTCAGTTTCACAAAACAGCTTCAGTTCTTCCTGATGTTCCTCGCACTGAAGTTTACTGTCCTTCTCTGTCCGATTCAGGCTCAGTTTTCGAGCTTTCTCAGACAGTCTCGCCAAGGCCCGACTCACCCTGAGGGTGCGTCCTGTAATCTCCTCTCTACATTCTGGGCAGGAGTTTCTCCCCTCCCTGTCCCAACTCTGTGTGATACAGGAGCGGCAGAGGTTGTGCCCGCACTCCGGTGACACCGGATCGGTGAAGAAATCCAGGCAGATGGGACAAATTACCTCCTCGGTTAAACTATCGAACCTGTCTTTCGAAGCCATTTTAACATTTGATTTAAACCATCCACTTCGTGGTTCAAAACACATTCCCATTCGCTGAAACTGCTGACGCCCTGCAGTAATTGATTGGAGCGCCGGAGGCTGAAGTGCATGGGATCAAGAGGTGAATGGATTGGGTAGTTTTCCACTGCGCGCGCTGCCGTCTCGTGGAATTAATGTTATTTGGCTGCAAGTGTTGAGTGTTCAGTGGTCTGGCCGCTCCCAACCAATCTCACATGAGGGAGGGGTCAGTTAAACATTAAACTGCATCTGCGCACTCTCCCAAACTGTCCTCGTTTCGCCGATCGTTTCGCCGAACACCTCCGCTCAGTAGCAATGTTACAAAATTTTGAGATTTTACAAATCAAGTCAAATTTATCCCATCAGATAAAGCATAAAAATAAGTTTAATTTGAC
Organism: Amblyraja radiata; assembly: GCF_010909765.2. Taxonomy (NCBI): domain Eukaryota; kingdom Metazoa; phylum Chordata; class Chondrichthyes; order Rajiformes; family Rajidae; genus Amblyraja; species Amblyraja radiata. Next base: position 7,464,341 of record NC_045985.1, on the reverse strand, counting down.
ACCTAATTCACTTTCATATCTCAAGTATTTAAAAAGTTATGGCCATTTTGCTACTCGGAAATGAGCATCTTGTTCCCTATTGATTTTCTATGGACATAACAAAAAAGCTGTGATCGTGAACAGTCAAAACCCCATAACTTTCTTAAAAATTAAGAGAACTGAATGACATTTTCAGTTATCATAGATTGAAGCATTCTGAAACAAATATAAAATAATCTTACTTGGATGACCTGAAATTAAAGCATATAATTAGTTAGTTACCTAATTATAGCTAATTTCAGACTTCAATTACTAGATCTAAACATCTATCCATTTCTTAATAAATGATTAACATTTTTAAATAGCCTAAATGTCCAAATAATATTCACAAATAATTCACAATAAAACATGATTTTTAAATCTCATTTACATTAATTTATAGACCAAACGGAAGGAATTTAGTGTTCAATTGCTGTAAATAAATGTCCATTTTAAATCAGCTTTCCAGTGGGTCCCTGTGGAACGCGCTGGTTTAGAACGTTCACATTGCGGTAGCTTTGTGCCCCAAATGCCCAGAAAAATACTGCGGGATATAATGGGCCCAAAATGAGCTTCTCGCAATATTAAACGTTGTATAAAGGGATCTTAAGAAGCCCTTTTTAATGTAAAAATATACAACCTACCTTCATTTATTTGCTCTATGAGACCCTGCGGTTGCTGGTGGTCGCGGGTTTAGAGATTGATTTTTAAACTACTATAACTATTATACGAGGCCTTTAAAACTAATAATAGCTTTTGCGACGGGGTCTTCCAGCGATTTTTCGTTAATAATTAACTAGGCTGAACATCTTCGATTTGAACAACCTAGAGAAAATCGCGTTTTAAACCCGCCCCCCGCTAAACGGCGCCAAAATCGCGCACACCCGCAGCGACAGATTTTCAACGACGCTTCAGGTACGCTTTGCAACATACCTACGCTCAGTCCGCAATAACCTACCTGAACTCCCGGTGGCTCAGCACTTCAACTCCCCCTCCCATTCCCAATCCGCCCTCTCTGTCCTGGGTCTCCTCCGTTGCCAGAGTGAGCAACACCGGAAATTGGAGGAACAGCACCTCATATTCCGCCTGGGTACTTGCGTCCTGATGGCATGAACGTTGAATTCTCCCAATTTTGCTAGCCCTTGCTGTCTCCTCCCCTTCCTTAACCCTCGAGCTATCTCCTCCAATCCGCCCGCCCTCGGGCTTCACCTCCTCCCTTTTTCCTTCCTTCTCCCCCCCCCCCCCCCCCCCCCCCCCCCCCCCCCCCCCCCCCCCCCATCAGTCTGAAGAAGGGTTTCGGCCCGAAACTTCGCCTATTACCTTCGCTCCATAGATGCTGCTGCACCCGCTCAGTTTCTCCAGCAATTTTGTGTGTCCTAGTCACCCTTCATCCTCGTAGCATCCTCCTCACAGTTCGCACTGCCACCCAGCTTTGTCTCATCTCCTCCCTTTCTCACCTCCTTTCTCTGTCCCCTTCCCCCACTGACACATCGCCTCCATCCCTGACTCATCCGCCCCCTCTCCCTCTCCCTCTCCCCGTCCTTCTCCCCGCCACTCTCCCCGTCCCTCTCCCCGCCACGTCTCCCCGCCTCTTCTTCCGCCCCTCTCCCCGCCCGTCCCTCTCCCCGCCCTTCTCCTCCCTCCCTCTCTCCACTTCTCCCCGTCCCTCTCCCCGCTTCTCCCGTCACTCTCCCCGCTTCGCTCCCACTAGGGACAATTTGTACATTCACTGAGCCAATTATCCTACAAACCTGCACGTATTTGGAGTGTGGGAGGAAACAGAAGATCCCGGAGAAAACCCACGCAGGTCAGGGGGAGAACGTGCAAACTCCGTACAGACAGCGCCCGTAGTCGGGAACGAACCCGGGTCTTCGGCGCTGCATTCGCTGTAAGGCAGCAACTCTACCGCTGCGCCACCGTGACCGATTTGTGGAATTCTCTGCCTCAGATGGCAGTGGAGGCCGATTCACTGGATGCGTTCAACAGACAGTTAGATAGAGCTCTTAGTGCTGGTGGAAGCAAGGGATATGGGGAGAAGGCAGGAACGGGGAACTGATTGTGGATGATCAGCCATGTTCACATTGAATGGCGGTCCTGGCTCGAAGGGCCGAATGGCCTCCTCCTGCACCTATTGTCTATTTATCGATGTATCCCATCTTGTCCCCCTCCCCTAAACCTCTCCTCTTCTCCCTCCCCTCCTTTCTCACCTCTCTTCCCACCACCCCTTCTCCCCTCTCCGCTTCCCCACCTTCCTCCCTTCCCACCCCTCAGCCATCCCCCCTTCCCTTCGCCATCCCCTCCGTCCCCTTTCCCTTCTCGTCCCCCCCTCACGGCGCTCCCATTGTCCTGCCCTCCGCACGTGACAAGGGCCCCGCCCCCAGCCTCATCCCGGCTGCAAAGATTGGCAACTCTGTGAAGCTTTGGTCATGGGGGTGACACAAGTTACAGAAGTGAAGATCCAGGAAGTTATCCACAGTGACATTCAACAAAACTGTTGTGTTTATTTCTAAATCATTCTGTTCAGTCAAAAGGGACAGACAGACAGACAGCAGTGTTTAAACGTGTTCATTAATTTAAAAATCTCGTGGGAACCCATGACATGGTAACGCAACCTAAGCTGGGACTGACAGTGGCAGCTTCACATGTGTCAATGTCCCATCCGCAAAGACTACAACACTCACTTTGTCCAACTCATTGGTGAGGCTGCACTCGAGAATATTATGTTGAAAAGGACACAAAGTGCTGGAGTAACTCAGCGGGTCATAAGTGATAGGAGCAGAATTAAGTCAGAGGTCCCATCGTCTACTCCGCCATTCAATCATGGCTGATCTATCTCTCCCTCCTAACCCCATTCTCCCGCATTCTCCCGATAACCTCTGATACCCGGATTAATCAAGAGTCTTTCTATTTCTGCCTCAAAAATATCCACTGACTTGGCCTCCACAGTCTTCGGTAGGAAAGATATCCACAGACTCACTACCCTCTGACTAAAGAAATTCCCCCTCATCTCCTTAAAACAATGTTCTTTAATTCTGAGGCTATGACCTCTAGACCTAGACTCTCCCACTGGTGGAAACATCCACTACACTCCTTTCGTTATTCACTACGTTTTGGTGAGGTCCCCCCACAATCTTCTAAACTCCAGCGAGCACAGGCCCAGTGCAGTCAAACGCTCATCATGCAGCATCTCTGGAGAACACGGAGAGCTGACGTTTCGGGATGGGACCCTTCAGATTCAATCCGAAACGTCAGCTATTGACGTTCTCCAGCGATGCTGCCTATTCAATTGTTGAAATATTCCTTACAGCAAGATGTTAATTTTTGTGTAAGGCCTGATGCAGCAATTAAGTCATAGTGTGGAAACAGGGCCTACATCCCAACTTGCCCATCCCAACCAACATGCACCGTCTACTCTGGTCCCACCTGCCCCACATTTAGCCCATAAACCTCTAAACCTTTCCTGTCCATGTACCTGACCAATTATCTTAAATTTTAGATTTACAGCGTCAGGGTTCAATCCCGACTCCGGCTGCTCTCTGTACAGTGTGTGTACGTTCTCCGTGTGACTGCATGGGTTTTCCCCCGCGTGCTCTGGTTTCCTCCCACACTACAAAGACGTGCAGATTTGCAGTTCAATTTCCTTCATTAAGAATTGTAAAACGTCCCCAGTGTGTATGATAGTGCAAATCTCCGGGGTGATTGACGGTCGGCACGGTCTAGGTGGGCCAAAGGGCCTGCTTCCGAGTTGTATCTCTGAACTAAACTAAACTTTACGAAACTAAGTCCATCCAATAGAGCAGATGCCACTGAGTTTAACAACTCAAGTTCAAGTTCAAGTTCAAGTGAGTTTATTGTCATGTGTCCCTGTATAGGACAATGAAATTCTTGCTTTGCTTAAGCACACAGAAAAAAGAGTAGACATTTACTACAAAGATAAATGTGTCCATATACCATGATATAAATATATACACACATGAATAAATAAACTGGTAAAGTGCAAATAACAGAAAGTGGTTATTAATAATCAGAGTTTTGTCCGAGCCAGGTTTAATAGCCTGATGGCTGAGGGGAAGTGCCTATTCCTGAACCTGGTTGTTGCAATCTTCAGGCTCCTGTACCTTCTACCTGAAGGTAGCACTATCGACCAGTGGCACTAACGCCGGTGGTGATGAAGTGCTTTGAGAGGTTGATCATGGAGCAAATCAACTCCTGCCTCGACAAAAACCTGGACCCACTGCAGTTCGCTTACCGCCACAACAGATCAACGGTGGATGCGATCTCGCTGGCCCTCCACTCCGCACTGGACCACTTGGACAACAAAAACTCATATGTCAGGCTGTTATTCATTGATTACAGCTCGGCATTTAACACAATCATCCCCTCCAAACTGGTTACCAAACTCGCAGAACTGGGTCTCTGCGCATCCCTCTGCAACTGGATCCTCGACTTCCTCGTCCACAGACCACAGTCTGTTCGTATTGGTGGAAATGTGTCAACCTCGATAACAATCAGCACGGGAGCACCTCAAGGCTGCGTGCTCAGGCCCCTGTTGTACTCACTCTATACCGATGACTGCGTAGCGAACCACAGTGCGAACTCCATCATCAAGTTCGCTGACGACACCACTGTTGTGGGGCGTATCACTGATGGGGACGAGTCAGAGTACAGAAGAGAATTCGAGCAACTGTCCATATGGTGCCAGCGCAATAACCTGGCCCTCAACACCAGCAAAACAAAGGAACTGATTGTGGACTTTGGAAAGAGTAGGAGGGGGACCCACAGCCCCATTTATATCAACGGGTCGATGGTTGAAAGGGTCAAGAACTTCAAATTCCTGGGCGTTCACATCTCTGAAGATCTTTCCTGGTCCGCCAACACTAACGCAATTATTAAAAAAGCTCATCAGCGCCTCTACTTCCTGAGAAGATTACGGAGAGTCGGATTGTCAAGGAAGACTCTCTCTAACTTCTACAGGTGCACAGTAGAGAGCATGCTGACCGGTTGCATCGTGGCTTGGTTCGGCAATTTGAGTGCCCTGGAGAGTAAAAGACTCAAAAAGTAGTAAACACTGCCCAGTCCATCATCGGCTCTGACCTTCCTTCCATCGAGGGGATTTATCGCAGTCGCTGCCTCAGAAAGGCTGGCAGTATCATCAAAGACCCACACCATCCTGGCCACACACTCATGTCCCTGCTAGTAAAACGCATTGAGCTCGTCAGGAAGTGATGTTACACCGGCATTCGAGCTGCCTCCTGGTTTCGCCGTGTAGGAGGTGATTGCATTCAGGCCCCGCCACAGCTGCCGAACATCTGTTTCGTCCTCCAGTTTGGAGCAGAAGTCCCTTTTGGCATTTTTGATGGCCTTACCAAGGTCGTATCTGGACTTCATGTAGGCCACTGTATCATTGGAAGTGAATGCCCTGTGTCTGGACTTCAGGAGAGTGCGTATCTCAAAGTTCACCCAAGGTTTCTGATTGGGAAACACTCGGAAGGTTTTTGTAGGGATGCAGCCCTCCACACATTTATTTATGAAGTCTGTAACGACTGTGGCGTATTCGTTCAAGTCCGTTGACGAGTCATTGAACATTGCCCAGTCTACAGACTCCAAACAGTCCTGGATTTGTTCACTGGATCTTGGACTTTCTGACAGAGAGACCGCAGTCAGTCCGTGTTGGCAAGAACACTTCAGGCTCGATCACGCTGAGCACCGGCTCCCCTCAAGGCTATGTGCTCAGCCCGCTGTTGTTCACATTGCTCACACATGACTGTGCTGCCAGATTCAGGAACAATAAGATCATAAAATTTGCGGATGACACAACAGTGGTGGGACTCATCAGCGGAGAAAACAAATCAATGTACAGGGAGGAAGTAAAACAACTAGTGGACTGGTGCGCCCTCCTGAAGTCGACAAAACGAAGGAGATGGTTGTCGACTTCAGGAGGGCGCAGCCAAAACATACACCCCTCAACATTAGTGGCACCACAGTGGAGAGAGTGGGGAGCATAACGTTCCTCGGTGTGCAAATTACAGACAGCCTCACCTGGTCCAGGAACAACACTGGGACCGTCAAACGGGCCCATCAGCGACTGCACTTCCTGAGGAAACTAAAACAGGCCTCACTCCCCACCAACATCCTCAGGACTTTCTACAGGGGTACGGTGGAGTCTGTACTCACGTACTGCATAAATACGTGGTACTCCACCTGCAACTGCTCGGACAGGAAGGCTCTGCAGAGGGTAGTGAGGGGAGCAGAGAGGATCATTGGCGTCTCCCTACCCTCGGTACAAGAACTGTTCCAGAGCCGCTGTCTGAAAAAAGCTCAGAGAATTGCTAAGGACAAACTGCACCCCCTCCACATACACATGGATCTCCTGCCATCAGGCAAGAGATATCGAAGCATCAAAGCCCGGACTACAAGACTGCTAAACAGCTTCCTACCACAGGCTGTGAGGCTGCTAAACAGTCACTCTGTACTCACAGTCACTTGATTCTGCGGCTGGCACGGACACTTTAATAACTAGCACTGGCCACTTTAATAACTGGCACTGGCCACTTTAATAACTGGCACTGGCCACTTTAATAACTGGCACTGGCCACTTTAATAACTGGCACTGGCCATTCAAATCAGCTGCCCCGGACATTTTATGATTGGTTTATTGTATTTTAACATTGTGTTTTACCTGCTTTTAACTATTTATACTGTTCCATCAGGCACTGGATTGTTTTTAGTATTATGTGTGAAATGTTTTAAATTTCATGTGCGATGTACCGCTATTCCCTGGGAAACGTCTTTTCATTTTGCACTGTACAACTGTTGCTTGCAAGATGACAATAAAGGTTGATTGATTGATTGATTGATTGAGACCACATCTGGAGTATTGTGTGCAGTTTAGGTCGCAACATTTGAGGAAGGACATTCTTGCTATTGAGGGAGTGCAGTGTAGGTTCACAAGTTTAATTCCCGAGATAGCCGGATTGTCCTGCTGAGAGAATGGTGTGGCTGGGCTTGTATACTATGTAATTTAGAAGGATTAGTGGGGATCTTATTGAAACTTATCAGATTATTAAGGGTTTGGACACGCTAGAGGCCGGAAACATGTTCCCGATGTTGGAGCAGTCCGGAACTAGGGACCACAGTTTAAGAATAAGGGGTAAGCCATTTAGAACGGAGATGATGAAACATTTTTTCACACAGTTGAGTCAGTGGAATTATCTGCCACAGAATGCGGTGGAGGTCGGTTCTCGGGATACCTTCAAGAGAGATATAGATAGATCTCTTAAAGATAGCAGAGTCAGGGGATACGGACAGAAGGCAGGAAAGGGGTACTGATTGAGGATGATCAGCCATGATCACATTGAATGGCGGTGCTGACTCGAAGGGCCGAATGGCCTACTCCTGCACCTATTACCTATTGCCTCGGAAGTCATCTATGGTGATGGATCCACACTTCTGGCCGGGCTGGAGTTTCAGAGTTCTGGATGCAGGCGGCAGCTTCGTCCCGTTCATTGCAAAATTGCGTTTTCAGCACGGGGCTTCGGCGGGAAGCTCGGCGGATGCAGCCCGGTGTTAGGAGACACAGGAAGACTCGTCTTCCCCTCGACCGTGCGGCGACCACTCCACCGGTGATCAGTCGCGTGAGTACCGCTGCCGGGAAATCTGCCGAAATCGCGATAAATCGGTGGAGCCCGGCGACCCGGCTCTCCAACGCGGACTTCCGCCACGAGTCTATGAGCACCGAAACGGCGAGCACAAGTCGCCATGCAGCTGAGATACAGGCCCGCAAATTCGGCCTTTGAAGTCGGCTATGGGGATGGATGCAGCCGGACTGGCCGGGCCGGAGATCCACAACCCTGGCTGCAGGCGGCAGATCCCACCCGCCGGTTCCAACATTCTGTTTTCAGCACGGGGTTTCGGCGGGGAGCTCGGCGGTTGCTGCACCGTGTTTGGAAACAGCGGAAGAGTCGGTGGCCCCCGATCGGGCCGAGAATCTTCAACTGGTGACATGACCGAGTGTATGTTCCGCTGCCGGGAACCTCCTGAAATCCCGGTCGGCTGTGAGGTGCCCGGCGACCGCGATCTCCACAGCGGACTGACGCGACCAGTTGATGCGTACTGGAACGTCCAGCCTACGCCGCCGCGGAGCCGAGATACAGGCCGAGACTCGGCCTCCGACGTCTTCTATGGGGATGGATCCACTCGGTCAGTCCGGGCCAGAGTTCCTGAGTTCCGACTGCATGAGGCGGATTCTACCCGCCGATTGCAACATCGCGTTTTTGACACAGGGCGTCGGTGAAGAGCTCGGCGGGTTCAGCCCCTTGTTCGGAGAGTCGGCGGCGCGATGTTCGGTTCACGACACGTCAACTGGAGGCCGAGTGTTTCTGGGCTGTTGCATTTCCCTCCTATGATACCGCGAAGCTGGCACGGGAAATAATTAATAAGGCTTCCGCCATGGAAGAAATAGCCAATGAGACGGCAGATAACCTGAGTGGAGTAAAAGAGTCATCACAGATCTATCAGCTGAAGTATTCGCACCGACAGAACCGCATGCCCCCCCCCCCCCCCCAACCACCCACCGCACCGGAAACAAAGTGCTATCAGCTGCAGACATGGCGCGTAAAGCAATGCACACAGCGCTGCAGACTTGACGTGAAAGGTTGAAACCGAGCGCTGTCAGAATGCGTGGGGTTTTAAACCAAGCGCTACCGGCTGCAGCGCTGTGGTTCTAAATATAGCGCTGTCGGCCACAGGACCATGCGGTATAAACACGGCCAAGCTGGCCATCCGCGAGTCACGGCGCCAGGCGGAAGAGGGCTTTGCCCGAGCCAGATGCTTGCCCCGTTACCGGCGTTGTGTGATTAGAATATTTGTAAAATAGTTGTTTGATGATTTTGTGTCATGGTGTTGAGTATGTCACCGCGGTTTTGGTTTTTTTGGTTTTTGTATCGTGTTGAAGTTAAATAAATTATTTTACTTCGGAGTCACGTGAGTGACTACATGAAGAAGGCCGTCCAGGCGCATGCGCGTCATCTCGTCAGACGCATTGCGCTGCGACTGCGGTAGGAGGTGTGGGACCTCTAAGCGTTGAGAGAAGGAAAACCTGAACGTAAGTGTTTTCTACTTTTACTTTCAGGCCGCTTTTCTTCGGAGACTGCGTGCAGAGACACAGGCAATCTTATGTATGGAGAAAGGTGGGAGGAAGAATAGTAAGCGCACCGCAGTAAGCGCTCAATAACACAAAGTGTCTGAGAGTAGCGGGCGCCCAACTAAAAAGTCAATTGTAAAGAAATGACTATTTTACACGGGAAGGGAAAAGTCTCGTTGAAACTCCCATAGGGAGCAAGGCCATAAAGAAATAACAGGCCTGGAAGACTCTGAGGAGTCTGAACTATAGAATTTATAATCTGGAATTCCCCATGGGTAAAACAAACTCCAGAAGGAGTATACAAGACGCGGGCTTAAAAAGCAACCGCATGGAACACCCAGAAGAGGTTCTGGGAAACGTTGGCCCAGATTTGAGCCAGCGACCGAAATCCCTGATGATAAAGATGAATATATGGGCTGACCTGACAGGGAGGCAGCACCAGAAATGTCTGAAAGATAATACAGGCGTTGGTCTACAGGAGACCTAGAATATGGAGCAGCACCCAAAAGTGGGCTGCCAATATACAGCTCAAATGAAGAGCTTGATGTACCCCAAAGAGGGACAAAAACGCGTCGGCCTATAATAGAGCCATCGCTTGAAATACCTGATGATGAATATCCAGGTGAAACCTATTATGAGGAGGAATATCCAGAATACTCTGATAATGAACCAGTTGAGGGCCAGAACCCAATGCAAAAAAGAAAAATGACAGGGCTGGCCCGAACGTTCTATAGTCCCAGAGACAAGGGAAAACCTTTTCCAGAGGAACTAGCAGAGAGTATAAATTACCTGCTTTCCCATCAATCAGAAGATACAACAATGGATGAAGTTATGAACAAATATGAAATTCCGCAGAACTGTGCTCTGCTAGGAGTGCCAGCTGTTAACAAAGAAGTGTGGAAGTATATGGGCATTGCAGTAAGAGCTCAAGAAATTAGATTACAGTGGGTATTAAGATTGATTGGGCCAAGTATTACGGCATCTACCAAAGATCTGGAAGAAGGAAATGTGACAATGGCACAACAGGATGTAATGGGAATGATGTGTAATGCACATTTTGAAATAAACTGTATCTGTAAAACTGTGATAAGACCAAACATACATCCTAAGTTTGCAGGGCTCTGTAAACCATCTAATATACAATTGCCAAATTTGCTCTTTGGAGAGGAGCTTGCCAAAAAACTAAATGTTCTCAACGAAGAATCAAAAACCATCGGGATGATGAAACCATCGATGTTTGGCCGCACAGCTAGAAGGCAATATCCATACCGAAGGGGAACTGGTGAAGGAACAAGTCGCTCGTACTCACATACAAGATATGGACATACAACCGCAGGACGTGGAGGTCATGGTATTTCCACAAGGGGCAAGGTACAAAAAGTGACACCAGTAAACTCTGATGTAGGTAGCTCTGGTTCTGAAAGAAACATATCAGATGTGTCCTACTTAAAAGTTGGGGGTAGGTTAAAACTATTTTGAAAAGAATGGAAACTAATAACATCTGATGCATATATACTGTGCAGTACTAAGGGGTTTAGAATTGAATTTTACCAGAATGAAAATCCCTCTACACAACAAACTCCAACAAGAATATATTCCTTCTCTAAATAAGAGATGAGAAGAATTCAAATAGAAATAGAGATTTTGTGTAAAAACGGGGTAATAGACAAAACAATTTATCAAAACCATCAGTTTGTATCTAGTATTTTCTCTAGAACAAAAAAGGATGGGGGTACTAGAATCATTTTGGACCTCACGTCTTAACTCTTTTGTGCAGTATAAATATTTCAAAATGGAGACTTTTACTAATAGCAACAAAGAAACATAGAAAATAGGTGCAGGAGTAGGCCATTCGGCCCTTCGAGCCTGCACCGCCAGTCAATATGATCATTACTGATCATCCAACACAAGGAGGAGGAGCCATCTTGGTGAACGGCTGCTAGCCAGCAGCCGTCCGTCTTAAATTCGTTTTTTTTAGTTTTTAGTGAGTCCTGTTTTTTTGTTTGTAGGGGATATGGTCTTTTAATGTGGGGGGGGGTAGGTGTTACTTTATTTATAGGTCCCTACCTGGTCGGTGTGGCAGCCTTTTTTCCGGGCTGCCCGTCGACCCGTCCTCGTGGCCTACCAGCGGGCTTGGAGCGCCGTTTCTTGGCGGGAACCACCCAGCACCTCGGCCTGGGTGGCGGCACAGCATTGGAGCGCTGGAGCGGAGCGGAGCGGGCGATGCCTTGCCTGGGTCGCCGCGCTGGAGCTCTGGCGAGCTGGACCGCCGTGAGCAACATCTCCGGGCTGCGGGTTAGCGGAGCGGAGAGGCGGCGTGCGGAGAGACGGCGTGCGGAGAGACGGCGTGCGGAGAGACGGCCTGCGTAGAGGCGGCAAGGCGGCAGTGCGGAGAGCGGGCGCCGACTTTTTCATCTGGAGCCTGGGAGCGCCAAACCGACGCGGCCTTGTCGGCTTCGGCAGCCGCGGGCTCCAACCAAGAAGCGGCCGTTCCAAGTGGCCCAGCCGCCGAAAGGACTCTCCCGACGCCGGGGCAAGACCACCCGGTGAGAACGGCCAGGGACATCGGGCCTCCGTAGAGGCAACTGCGGTGGCCTCAATAAGCCTGACTTTGGGGTGAACATGGGGTGGGGACTGGACATTGTGCCTTCCTCCACAGTGCTATCCACTGTGGGGGGATGATTTTTTTGTCTAATTGTAGTCCTGTAGGTCTGTGTCCAAGATGGCTGCCGTGAAGAGAGAGTGGACGCTGGCACGGTTTGGTTGCCGCTGCTCCCTCTTCACACTGTGTTTTTGATTTTCTGTTTTTGGATTGAATTCTGTTTTTAATTTGTGTCACTGTGATGTCTTTAATTACTTGTTTTTTTCCGATTATATGTTTTTATTCCGATTACTATGTAAGGTGTCCTTGAGATGTATGAAAGGCGCCCATTAAATAAAATTTATTATTATTATTATTATTATCCTGTACCTGCCTTCTCTCCATACCCCCTGATCCCTTTGGCCACAAGGGCCACATCTAACTCCCTCTTAAATATAGCCAATGAACTGGCCTCAACTACCTTCTGCGGGAGAGAATTCCAGAGATTCACCACTCTCTGTGTGAAAAAAGTTCTCATCATCTCAGTCCTAAAAGATTTCCCCCTTATCCTTAAACTGTGACCCATTGTTCTGGAATTAATTTTGCAATTAATTTCAACAGAATGCTATATGGCAAGCATAGATCTCCAAGATGCACATTATACTGTTGCGGTGCATGTGCAACATCGCAGATATTTGAAATGTGTCCGAATATCTCAAATGTGGCAGTTTAAAGCATGACCAAATGGATTGACGTCCGCCCCCAGATTGTTTACAAAACTGTTGAAGTCAATTTTAGCATTGTTAAGAACACAAGGCCATTTCATAATGGCTTATTTGGATGAAATTTTAATTGTGGGAGATATGGAAGCCATGGCAACAGCTTCAGTTTTAAAAAGTAAATCTCACATTTCAAAGAATGGGATTTGTCATTCATTCAGAGAAATCCAGACTAATACCTAACAAAATAATTGATTACTTGGGGTTCACTATTAATTCACACCATATGACAGGCAGCTTACCCAAGGAAAAGAAGCTGCAATTGATTGAGGGTTGTAAGGAACTAATTGCAGGCAAACAACCATAAATCAGGCAAGTGACTAGTCTGCTGGGTGAGTTAATTGCTTCGTTTCCAGCTAGGGCCACTACACTATCAGCAATTGCAGAGAGCTAAAATTGCAGAATTAAAAAGACATGCTGGACATTTTGATAGACCTATGCAATTACCGAGCACAGCAATTGAGGATATAAATGGTGGATTAAAAATGTGGATTGTTCCTACAGAAAATAATGATTGAATCACGAGCTACCATTTTACAAACAGATGCAAGTGCACTGGGATGGGGAGCTGCGGATGCCATCTCAAGCTGTGGAGATAGATGGAATGCAGAGGAAGAACCTTTGCTCGAGACACATGGCATAAATTATTTTTAATTATTAAGTGTATTGCATGGGTTGAAAGCCCTTTGCCGAAAGGTACAACATTTGCAAGTACATGTTCAGATTGACAACACTACGGCAGTGGCACATGTCAATCACATGGGTGGAATCAAGTCAGAAGCATGTGACAGATTGGCAAACATGATTTGGCACTGGTTCATTGAGAAATATATTTGGCTTTCTGCAATTTACCTACCAGGTAAATTCAACATAATTGCAGATACTAGGTCAAGAAATTTCAAGGACAACACAGAATGGATGTTAAATCGTAATATTTTCCACAAAATTGTGAAAATATTTGGGAAACACCCAAATGATGAGTAGATGAGTTTCCGTTAAATTGGGGTGGAATGTTTTGGATGCATTTCCTCCCTTTTGTCTCATCAATAGGTGTCTACAGAAGATCAAACAAGATTATGCTTCAGGATTGTTGGTGGTTCCAGATTGGCCCACACAAACATGGTATCCATTAGGGTTAAAAATGGTGACTGCACCCATTATGGATGTCTTTAGACAAGAAAACCTACTTGTGCACCCTGCAACTGGTGAATTTTATCCTTTACATGATCGTGTTGATTTATTGATTTGCAGATTCTAAAAAGTACCTAGAAGCAGTACATTTTCTTACATTAAGAAATGGGAACAGTTTCTTCAACACAACATTTTCTTACCACACTGCAGACGCTTCAGATGTTGTAGAAATTTGTCAAAATTACATGTTGATGATAATTTAAGCTATAGTGTGATCAACACAGCAAGGAATGCTTTGTCGGCATACTTATCGAGACCATCGGAACATCAAGTTCTAGGATCACATCCTTTGACTTGTAGATATATGAAGGGCATCTTTAATGCTACTTAGGGATTGGGATGCCATCTCAAATTTGTCGTTGGACAAAATTACGATATAAGTAGTCATGTTAATGGCTTTAGTATCAGCTCAAAGAGTACAAACATTACACAAGTTAAGGATAGACTGAATGGGAATGAAAACAGAGGAAATTACATTCTATGTCTATGACCAGCTAAAACAGAGTAGACCTGGAGTCTCGGGGTGTACATTGATTTTCAATTTATCCTGCAGATCAAAGACTTTGTGTAGTTACATATTTAAAATACTACATTGAGACTATCAAACATCTTACAGTGTAGAAACTGGATTATTCATCAGCCATAAAGCCACACAAAAAAGTGACAACACAAACAATTTCAAGATGGCTGAAGAAGGTGCTATTGGATGCAGGAATTGATACTGATAAATTTAAACCTCATTCCACCAGGGCGGCAGCAACATTGGCGGCCAAGGATGGGAAAATGAAAGGATGTTGCACAAGTATTATCACAAATAAATTGCAGACCCTGGTGTATTTGGTGGTACTATTTTGAATTCAGTGTTAAATGTCTCTAGAGATTAAAAAGGGACATAATGTTTTACCATAAAAGAAACCATTAATTAATTAGTATGATGGTTTGCATGTTATTGACTGTTTTTCACTCACAGAGTCAAGCAAAATGCAGTGATACGCCGGAACCCAATCTACGGCCTGAAATCACAGAAGCTTTAAAATCTTCACGTAGTCACTCACGTGACTCCGAAGTAAAATAGTAAGATTAAACGAGAACTTACCAGTTTGAAGTTTGATCTTGATTTTGTGAGGAGTTACGTCGAGGGACTACGTGCCCTCCGCTCCCACCCTAATAAGATCAAACGTAAGTTAAGTTTGTATCACGAAGCTTCGGAGTATATGATCTGTGATTTCACACCGCTGCTTTGAAGTTTGACGCGCGTGCGCCTGGACGGCCTTCTTCACGTAGTTCCTCGACGTAACTCCTCATAAAATAAAGATCAAACCTCAAACTGGTAAATTCTCCTTTAATCTCACTATTATCTCTATATTCTATAATATAATAATGTAGTCTCTATTTTACTGAACGACCAACATTTCTGGCAGTTATGGCTAAGAAAGAACAGCAGATGCAGGAAAATTCGGAGGTAGCAAATTATGGAATTGCTTAATAACTGCCTGCAAAGAAAGACAAAAATGCTGGAGAAATTCAGCAAGTGAGGCAGCATCTATGGAGAGAAGGCGACGTTTCTTCAGATTCTCGACCCGAAACTTCACCTATTCCTTCTCTCCGTATATGCTGCCTCACCCGCTGAGTTTCTCCACCATTTTTTGTCTACCTTTGCAGGCAGTTATTACGCAATTCCTTAACTTGAAGTAGCAAACGTGATCTGGCTAACTTTGTTTATTTAAATCACTGAAACTAATCCAGCTAGAAAACGTTTTCTACCCCATTCTTGTCATCATTGGTGTTCCTGGTAATCCCTTTATAATTCTCTGCCGATATTTCACCGTCTAGATTTTACTGTTAAAAATAGATGGGCTATTACTTATTGCTTGAGTATCTGATCGAATTATTGACACGAAAAATCTAAAATACACAATCGCTTTGTGAGATATATTGTTTGTGCTCACAATCACTACTCAGAGACTAAATCGTGGAAACAAGAAATGCTTTATTTGCGAGTCTGCAGAATCCGGTGCCTCTCCAAGTTGAGACACACCGAGCAAAGGAAAAACGTCTATTTTTATACAATTCAGTATACAGTCTTTATTGATCGGACGCCTCCCCTTCTGACCCCTTCCAATCAGGGTACCGAGGGTCACAATCTTCCAACCCTCCCCTCCGTGCGTCATCAATCATTCCCTCTCCTCCCACATCATACATCGCATGTACATTTAAATTAGGTTCTTTGTCATGAGGGGCGTAAAGTTAATATTCATTTAACTTATTAGCATGCGCAGTAGCTGTTGGCCTAACCTACTTAATTGCCTTTGACCTAAAGAATAGATTCTGTGTTGTCAGCTACATTCCTTACCTCATCTTGTTATTCTACAATGTTATCAACAGCTCTGAAGGTCTGACTGATTGTTCGAATCACAAGGTTGGTGATTCCAACTTCTCGGCCCATCACAAGGTCGGTGACTGCAATCACTCGGCCCCTCACAATGATGGTGGTTTAATCATCTTATCCCTCACAATCCTCCCTTTTTCTTTTGCTACGCATCCTGTATTAAATCCCATTCCTAGACTTCTTGCTTTTCCAAAGCTAATAACATTCTTTTTGTCTCTCTTTCCTCTGGGTCCTCTCTCGGCCTCATTATCATTATCTTCTGGACGCCCCCTTTCTCCCCCATGGGGACTACAACTGCCTGCATTTGGTTTATACTTCTAGTTATAAGAACCCTGAGACATGGTATACTACAGGGGATTATGATCAATGCAGCTAATGCCCATAAAATCACCAGTCCCATCGCTTTCCACCAGGCTCCTCCTAAAATGTAATCCCACCATCCTGCTCCCATGATTGTGTTCCATCTCTGTACCGGGACATATGCTATTTTTCTAATTCCTTCTGACATATCCATTACTGCTTGCCCGTTGTCATATATGTTTAGGCAGCAATTAGAGAGGTTGCATTTTCCGCATACTCCTCCCTCTTCGGCTAGTAAGTAGTCTAAGGCCAAACGGTTTTGGTATATCGCTGTTCTCATCTGTGTCTGCTGCTTCGCCAACATCTCTAGTGCAGATGCAGTCTGGTTAGTAATTACTTCCAGCACTGCCTGTAGTCTTATGATCCGATTTAACATATACACTGTGGTCCGGTAGCCCCAGGATCCGTTCTGTGCCCAAATGATTCTTGCAGGTGGCCACTCATTATTTTCCCATTTTCGATGTCCATTCCTCTCTTCGTTCGGTGTAGATCGTCAAAGATGGGTGTTCCTAGCGACCGCCCCTCCTCAGTGGTCAACAGAAAAACCCGGGTTGTACCAGTCCAATTAAACAAGTCCCACTCTATTTTTTCTGGCAATACCGAGTATCCCTTGTGTCCGCATATCCATAGCAGTCCTTCAGGGGCCGGTCCACTAGAGGTAACATTGTCCCATATGTCCTACAACACTGGGATTACCTGGTAAGGGTTGTTCCCGGTGCAATTCCATAATCCAGTCGATTCGCTTCCATCAGTCTTCATCCAGATAGTACAGTTTCCTTCATCCTTTACAGTGGGATACCATTGAGGTTCCTCTGGCCACCACACTCGGGATTGGTTTGGCCACTGGGTGATGATGCGCTGGCAGGGGCTGCTGCCTACTAGGATGGCATCCTTTGCCCAGGGCCTGGCGATACACTCAGTTCCAACCGGGTTGTGTGTCAGGACCCATTCCTGGGGACTTCGATCACTTTCCACCGTAAAATTCCACTTTATCAGGTTCCATACCTCAATGATAGATCCTCTCCATGGCCACCGTGAGCTCATCAGCGGTCCTCCACAAACCCAACAGTTAGTCACATTCAGGGTTCTGACTATCCGGAGGGCCACGTCCACAAACAGGTTTCTCCCCACTTCCGGGATCTCAATCTGCTGCTTTATTTCATCATACATAGTCTGGTGCAATTGAGGCTGGGAATGTGGGGGAGGTTTGTTGATTACTGCTTCTGCTAACTTCCCTATCACTACCTCCTTAATTTTGTCTAATGTTTCCTCCCTGGCTCGGGAAGGGATGCCTAACTGTCCTCTCTTGGTCGTGCAGACCCATTTCTCCCCTTCTGGGCAGGTAATGTGCCCAAAACTTCCTACATGTCCCTTATTTTCTACTACATAATACCCCTCCCCTCGTCCTGACAAACAGCTCTAGTCCTTAGGTCGTAGCAAACATCACTTACATGGGAATGATAGGTAAATGATTTGGTTGTTCGCCCTCCATATCTGATAGGATGGTCGCACTTATCACAGTTATTAACACTTCTTATAATGGTTACATACATAGTTAGTGATACTACAACTGCTCCTTTCATGCTGTTAGTTTCATACACTTATTTCTTACTGAAAGTTAATGCCAGGGACTTATTCCCTGGTTTTGCCGTCTACTGATCGTCTTTCTCAGGAACTGACGGCGGGTCTACGGGTCCTTTAACCCGGGTCGCATGTGTCCACCCTTTTTCTTTTGTTCGTACTGCTGTCTCCGTTGTCAGCAATGCCAGGTATGGGCCAGTCCACCGGGGCTGCAGTTTCTCCTCCTTCCAACTTTTAATCAGTACCCAGTCACCGGCCTTTATAGCGTGTATTGGAAAGTCGAGTGGTGGACTTTGTGCCAACAGTCCTTTTATTTTTAATTCTGCAAGGGAACGAGACACTGCCAGTAAATAGTTCCTCAGGAACACATCGCTGCCTTCGAAGGTCGGCGTGCCCTCTACCTTTCCAAGATAGGGCAGCCCAACAACATTTCGTAGGGAGACACCGCAATATATTTACGGGGTGCCGTTCGTATTCTTAATAATGCAATTGGTAAACACTTAGTCCAGGGTAGTCTGGTTTCCTCCATTAACTTAGTTATCTGTGTTTTAAGGGTTGCATTCATCCTTTCCACTCGCCCGGAACTCTGGGGGTGCCAGGGTGTATGCAATTTCCAATTTATTCCCAAGGTACTGCAAACCAACAGGTGAACTTTAGAGGCAAAATGTGTTCCTCGGTCGGAATCTATGGATTCGATGACCCCGTATCGGGGAATGATTTGTTCTAATAATATCCGGGTTACTGCCTGAGCGGTGGCATTTATCGTGGGAAATGCTTGCACCCACCTGGTGAAATGGTCTACAACTACTAGGAAGTACTTCCACCTTTGTATTCTTGGAAGTTCTGTAAAATCTACCTGTATTCTCTGGAAGGGTCTTATAGCCAATTGTTGTCCTCCACCAGGGACAGCTCTCATTACCTTATTGTTAACCCTCTGACATAACACACAACCGTAGACTGTCTGCTTAGCCAAAGTATAGATACCTCGGCAAGCGTAGGTCCGTAGTAATGTGTCACACAGGGCCTGCGCTCCGCAATCTGACTGGGAGTGCAGTTGTGTCATCAAATCCCGAGTTAATCCTTTGGTTAACATTTGTTTCCCATCCGGCGTCCACCACCTCCCGCCAGTGGAACGCCGAGCCCCTAACTCATTCATTTTATCTTCCTCCTCCTGTGAAAATACAGGTATCTTTCCTACTCCTTCCCTTAATGGTATTAAAGACAACATCCTCACTGTACCTTCTGTCGCTGCCTTTTTGGCGGCTCCGTCTGCCGCTTCATTTCCCCTTGCTTCTAATGAGTTCCCCTTTTGGTGACCCGCCACATGGACCACCGCTATCCTTTCTGGCAAATGTAATGCTTCCAGCACCTTCTCAATTAATTGCTCATGTGCCAACTCCTTTCCTCTTGCTGTAACCATCCCCCTTTCTTTCCATATTCTCCCAAACGTGTGCACCGGTGTACACCGTTCCTTCCTTCCCCTCCAACAATTCTAACGCCCGTATTAAGGCATACAATTCACATGACTGAGCCGACCAACTACCTGGCAACCTGCCCGCTACCACTCCTTCAATCCTTCTCCTCCTATTATGGCATACCCACTATATCTTTTTCCATTTATACATCGGGAAGAACCGTCCATAAACCACCTTTCTCCCTCTACCAGAGGCTGCTCCTCCAAATCCTCCCTGCTCTTGGTCTGTAGTTCTATAACTTCGCTACAGTAGTGTTCTGGTCTCTGCCTTTCCTGCTCGTCGTCCGCCGAGTATAAAAACTGGGAAGGGTTTAAATTCTTATCGGTCAGAATGGTCAAATCGTCTTTTTCCATAAGTATCACTTCGTACTTTAGGGTCCTGGAGTCAGTCAACCACCGGTTGGACTTCTGAGTTAGTATTGTCCGGACCGTGTGGGGAGTAGATACTACCAGGTCACCTCCAGATGTCAATTTTCTACTTTCTTCCACTAATATTGCTGTTGCTGCGACCGCTTGAATACATACAGGCCACCCTCGTGATACCGGATCCAAGAGTTTAGAAAGGAATGCGACTGGCTGTCGCCTCCCTCCTCTCTTTTGTGTCAGTACCCCAAACGCAATTCCATTCTCCGCATTAACAAAGAGATGGAATGGTTGATCGATGGACGGGAGGGTCAGTACCGGTGCGGTGATCAGGCTATTCTTTATTTCTCCAAATCTCTGTTCGTCCTCAGAATCCCATTGTACTTTATCAGTCTCCTCACACAATTTATCATACAAGAACTTGACTTGTCGGGTGTAATTGTCTATCCATAATCTACAGTATCCAATTAACCCGAGAAACTTCCTGATTTATTTTTTTGTTCCTTGGCATCGGCAGCCCGGTGATCCCAGCTATTCTTTCGGGGTTTATTCTCCTTTTCCCGTCACTAATCAGGTGTCCTAGATATTTAACCTCCTGTTCTACAAACTGTAGTTTATTTTTGGACACTCTCAATCCCTTTTCCCCTAAAAAGTTTAAGAGGGTTATGTTGCATCCCTTACTGGCTCTTCTTCTCCGCCTGAGAGTAACAAATCATCTACGTACTGCGATAATTGTGTCCCATAGGTCCTGGGAACATCCTCTAATACTTGTTCTAATATTTGCCCGAACAGGTTCGGGGATTCAGTAAATCCCTGAGGGAGCACAGTACATCGATACTGTTGCTTCCTCAGTGTGTCTGGGTTTTTCCCACTCGAATGCAAAGATGTCTCTACTTTCCTCAGCCAGGGGGCAGCTCCAAAAGGCGTCTTTCAGATCTACCACACTGAACCACCTATGGTTAGGGGGTATACGTCCCATTATGGTATAAGGATTTGGGACTACCGGGTGTCGAGCCCTAACTACCCTATTCAATTCTCTTAGGTCCTGGACCAGTCGGAACGTTCCGTCAGTCTTTCTTACAGGGAGTATTGGCGTGTTGTAGGGGGACATACAACTCTCCAATACTCCATCCTTCAGTAAGTTTTCTAAAATTGGCTGCAGCCCTTTCCTTCCTTCCATTGAAATCGGATACTGTCTTACTTGTACTACTTCACTTTCTTCTCGCAAGGCTATCCTCAGAGGTGGTATTCTTAGCCCTCCCCTATTTCCCTCTCTTGCCCACACCTGTGAGACTATTCTTTCTTCATCTTCGGTCGTTAATTATATAGTTGTACTATAATCTGTCCACCTACGGGAGCTGTGCCCATTCCTAATTGAACTTGTAAGTCACTTCCCCATCAGATTTATTCCTGCCTGGGGCACCAGGATTAAGTCTTCCATGGCCTCTCGATTTTCATATCTTACCATTACGCCTTCTATCTCGGGAGCTGTCATTACCTTTCCCCCTACTCCAGAGTTTTGACTTGCTTTTCCCCTAATCCCATTCCCTCCGGTATCCTGGTTACACTTGATCTTTCCGCCCCTGAGTCCACCATAAATACCGTGTCTTCTCCTTGGGGACCTAATTTTAAGTTTACCAAGGGTTCCCGTGTACGTCCTACACACCCCAAGGAGGGGAACCCCTGACCCCCCTATTTCTCCATCAGTGTGCACGATTGTACTTCATGCCTTATTTTTGGACATTCTCTTTTAAAGTGTCCTTCTTTGTGACAATGATAACACTGGGATGGCCCGGTGCGCCATCCCCCTGATCCTTGTTCTTTATTTCCCGGGGGACCCCAACCTCGGTCCCTCCATTCACCCCTTTCTTTGAAAGTTTGGGGTCCCTGGTTCTCGCCCCCCCTCACGGGAGGAGCAGATGCCCTGACCACGGGGGTTCTTTGGCTTGGGTTCCAACGCCACTTATTTCTCAATCCGACAACTCTTCGGATGTCTCAATAAGCCAGACGCACACCTCACCCCCCCCCCCCCCCCCCCCCCCTTCACCCCATCCGTGCAACATCCGCCCCAATGGACTATCAGGCGGAATGTGCGGCTCTTCACCAGTTTGAGCCTTTTTCCCCCGGGCCCTTACTTTGCCCGTTCCGGTTACCCATCCCTGTCAGACCTTTTTCCCGTCCAACAGAACCCAATCGCCGAGTAATATTTAATAGTCAATATTCTTACCCGAGTCCTGTGCACAGGAATTGCTCGATTGATTGATCCCTTTCACCGGATTCCCTCTTGTTTCCAGAGTCTCTTGTCCGAATATCACTCGCTCATACCGCTGACGGCAAGCAAGGAGATCAGAGACTGCTGAAATCAGCAGGGTGCACCTTCCCTTCCTTTCGTGCCTCCGTCAAGCGGCCGGAGTGGCGATCGCGGACGAGCCCCCAACTTGTGAGATATATTGTTTGTGCTCACAATCACTACTCAGAGACTAAATCGTGGAAACAAGAAATGCTTTATTGCGAGTCTGCAGAATCGGGGCCTCTCCAAGTTGAGACACACCGAGCAAAGGAAAAACGTCTATTTTTATACAATTCAGTATACAGTCTTTATTGATCGGACGCCTCCCCTTCTGACCCCTTCCAATCAGGGTACCGAGGTTCACAATCTTCCAACCCTCCCCTCCGTGCGTCATCAATCATTCCCTCTCCTCCCACCTCATACATCGCATGTACATTTAAATTAGGTTCTTTGTCATGAGGGGCGTAAAGTTAATATTAATTTAAACTTATTAGCATGCGCAGTAGCTGTGGGCCTAACCTACTTAATTGCCTTTGACCTAAAGAATAGCTTCTGTGTTGTCAGCTACATTCCTTACCTCATCTTGTTATTCTACAATGTTATCAACAGCTCTGAAGGTCTGACTGTTTGTTCGAATCACAAGGTTGGTGATTCCAACTTCTCGGCCCATCACAAGGGTCGGTTACTACAATCACTCAGCCCCTCACAATGATGGTGGTTTAATCATCTTATACCTCACAGCTTCTATGGACGGTAGGTCCAGTGCCATATTCTCCCAGTTTCTCATTCATTCCTTGCGTACGAGGGACAATTTTTACGGAGGCGTTTTTACCTATGAACCCACGCGTTTTTCGGATGATGGAAGAATCGGTACCACTTGGAGGAAACGGACGCGGTCACATGTAGAACGTGTAAGATTCACACAGACAGGGTTGGTCTCCGCTGGCGTTCCATGCTCCATGTTCTCCAAGTGTTCTATGTCCTGTGATGGGAACTGGCTATCATCATGTTATTAGACATGAGCAATGAATCTATCGATTTCCCTCCCACGGGGAGAAAGACGACCTATCATACAATGGGTAGGAAATGTGAATTATCTCTGGGCATGTACGGGCCGGTCGTCAACCAGGTAGAACACGTGTTCTACCTTATCCTTGTCACCATTGGTGTTCCTGGTAAGCCTTTTATAATTGTCTGCCGATATTTCGCTGTCTCGGCTTTACTGGTAAAAATAGACGGGCAAGTACTTGTTGCTTGGGTGACTGAAACAATGATTGACACCGGACATCTAAAACACACAATCGCTTTAATCTATGGCCGGTAAATCCAGTGTCATGTAGACAAGCACATTTATTCTATGTTAACCCAATGTCTCATTCACTTCTTCCGCGCGAGGGACAATGTGTACGGGTCGAAATTACTTACAAACCCGCAGATATTCCGGATGAGGGAAGATTCGGTAACACCTGGAGGAAGCCGATGCGGGAACGTGCAGAACGTGTAAGATTCACACAGACCGGGTTGGTCTCTGCTGGCGTTCTATGTTCTATAATAATACATTTTATTTTCGGGCGCCTTTCAAATCTCAAGGTCACCTTACAAAGATTAAACAGAAGAGAAAAAAAACATATAGTCGGAGAAAAATAAATAATAAGGACATCATCAATACACAAATTAAAGATAGAAATCGCTCCAAAGGTACAAACTTAAAAAATCTAAAAAAATAGCGTGAAGCGAGAGCAGCGGCAGCTAAAGCGCGCCAGCGTCCACTCTCCCTTCCGACAGTCATCTTGGACACAGACTAACAAAGTGCCTTACACACAGAAAAATCATCCCCCCACAGTGGGGGAAGGCACAAAAGTCCAGTCCCCAACCCCAGATCTCCCAAAAGTCAGGCTTATTAAGGCCACCGCTGTTGCCTCAACGAAGGCCCGAAGTTCCTGGCCGTTCTGGCCGGGTGGTCTTGCCCCGGCGTCGGGAGAGTCCTCACAGCGGCCGCTTCCTAGCAGGGGATTGTCGGCTTCCGAAGCCGACAGGGCCGCGCCGGGTTGGAGCTCCCAGGCTCCCGATGTTAATGTCGGCGCCGCCCGCTCCGCTCCGCAGCCCCGCAGCCCGGAGGTGTTGCTCTCGGCGGTCCAGCTCACCGGACCTCCAGCGCGTCGATCCAGTGCGGCGACCCAGGCAAGGCATCGCCCGCTCCGCTCCGCGATGGCGCTCCAGCGCTGTGCCGCCACCGAGGCAGAGGTGTTGGGCGGTCCCCTCCAGGAAACGGCGCTCCAAGCCCGCTGGTAGGCCACGAGGACGGAGCCCAGAGAAAAAGTTGCCTCACCGACCAGGTAGGGACCTAGAAGTAAGGATACCTCCTTCTCCCCACAATCAGGTCCATTTCTCCGAAAAAACGACAAACAAAACTAACTAAAAACTGGGAAAAAATGAATTAAACGGACGGCTGCTAGTTAGTAGCCGTTCCCCAAGATGGCTCCTCCTCCTCTATATTAATACAAATGTTCTATGTCCTGTATCGGAAATGGCTATCATCATGTTATTAGACATGAGCAATTAATCTATCCATGTCCCTCTCAAGGAGACATAGACGACCCCCTGCCAAGGGGTATCTGCTAATGGCCTCATATTCACCGGTTCTGTCGGTCGCCCAGTAATTCATATTTGCCCGTAGATGTTGTGTGACACCAATGTGCAGCAGGTGCAGATGTTTCTGTGCCCATTGGCGCTGTTCACAAAACCAGGACTGTGATAAATCTCCATCGCCAAATCGAAGCGGACTGATATCGAGTTAGGCGAACATAGCCCCTCCGATATAGAAGGCGGCAGGTTCGGCCCATCTAGCGTGTGTCGTGACCAACGGCTGATGTTCGTTTGCACATGCACTTCTCAATTTCCCTAAAGATTCTGCCAGAGGCCGATTCACTGCAGACAACTTATGAGTATCCGACCAGCCAGCAGTATTTCGCAAGTAGAAGGACATCGGAGCTCCATCCAAGGACAAAAGTTCGTGCTTCTGTTTCACAGCATCAGTGACCCGGGTTTGATCCTGACCTCCAACGTTTCCGGGTGGGGTTTGTACATTTCCCGCGGGACAACGTTGATTCATCCATCAGGTCTAGTTTCTCCCTCATCCTAAAGATCATGGAGCTCTGGTGCCGTCGTTCAACCCGTCCTGGTTTGACGGTAAACTGGATTCTGTAATTTCTTCCACTGCTATGGAACTGGTATGAATGGGTGATAAATGATCGGACGACCTAGGTGTGCCGGGGAACTGGTATTAATGTCTTATCAATCAATCAATCAATCAATCAATCAATCAATCAATCAAAGGCAAGGTAAGGCAAGGTATTTAAGGTAAAGCAAGGCAGGCTTTGATGGCAAGGATTTGACGGCAACGCGAGGGGAGGCATCGAAGGCAATACATTAAATGCAAGGCAAGTCATTAATGGCATGGCATTGAAGACAAGGCAAGGCAAAACATTGAATGCAATCCGTTGAAGTTAAGGGAAGATTGATGGGAAGGCAAGACCGAGCATTGAAAGCAAGGCAAGGCATTGAATGGGATGCATTGAAGGCAAGGCGAGGCATCGAAAGGCAGGGAAGACATTGAACCAAACAATCAGTCACGCATGCATGCCAACGTGAACACGGGTAAATGGTGCAAATTCCACACAAACAATAACAGTAATCAGTATCGATTCTGCGACGCTGGAGCTAAACAGGAAGCAGCGTTACTGCTGTCAATTTCCTTTGATGGAAAACGATGGTAAAATGGTACGCGTTATGAAACAAATCCGGTCATGTTAACAGGGGCGTTATTTGGATGCAGCATTTACATTCACATGCGCATCCTGAAATCTGTCTGTGATTGATACCGAGGAATGTCCGTGTGGCCATTCCCCTGCCGAACACCTCGATGCGAGATACAATATCATATAATCCACTCACATTCGAACGATGATGTGTCAAACTAACATGCTCCTGGAACTTTGAAAGATGGTCATTGGTTTTAATTTCCTCTTTTCTACAGCTAACCTGCTGGCAATCGTCATTCTCTCCCGGGGAAAGTGTGGTCTCTCCAAATGTATCGCCCGCTACCTGGTATCCATGGACGTAGCTGATCTAATGGTTCTGATGTTCGAGGTAATTCTTTCAGAGATGTCAGGTGCTTATTACCCGTATTCTTTCCTCAACTTATCACACATCTGTAGGCTGCGTATTTTGTTTAATTGTATTTCCATTGATTGTTCTGTCTGGCTAACGGTGACGTTCACCTTCGATCGATTTATCACTATTTGTGATCAGAGTTTACGAGCTAAATATTGCACTAAGAAAACTGCGGCTGTGGTGATAACAGTAACGTGTATATTAAGTATTATTCAAAATGTTCCAGTGTATATTTTCCTCGCACCTCTGCACATAATTGACAACGTGGCTTGGTACTGCTGGATAGCATCAGATGTTTACACCACACCGATAGGGGCACAATTTTCGGTTATGGAAACCATTGTAACCCCCGTCATACCAATGCTACTGATTATTCTACTCAACACCCTGACAATCAAACACATTATACAAGCTAATAGAGTGCGGAGCGGTTTCCGACGGGACAACAAAGCCGGGAGCGGCGCAGATCAAGAGGTGGAGAACCGACTGAAGTCCATCATTATATTGGTGGCCATATCCGATAACTTCATACTACTGTGGATGGTGACCTTCGTGTGTTTCACAGCGTAAACATCCTCGACGTTCATCTTTTAGCATCAGATTACAACGACCCATTTACAATTGCAGAACTGTCCGGATACATGTCGAGGGCCCTGAGTACTTGCACAAACATCTTTATTTATGGGGTGTCCCAGAAAAAAATCAGGGATGAATTTAAATATGTGATTAAGAGCCCATTCGTTTTGTTGTTCAAATCAATAAAGTGTCTGTAATTTCACGGTCAATCTGAACATTCCTTTCGAAAGTAAGTCTTCTACTACATTGTGTTATTGCATCTTACTGTGTGAGCTGCCGTTGCGGCCTTCCAATCAATGCCGAACATCAGGATAACCGCTTCAGTCAATGTAACCGACGAACGCCCATTCAGTGTATCCGAAAATAGACACAAAATGCTGGAGTAACTCAGCCTGACAGGCAACATCTCAGGAGAGAAGGAATGGGTGACGTTTCGGGTCGGGATCCTGTCTTCAGAAGGGTCTCGACTGAAACGTCACCATTCCATCTCTCCACAGATGCTGCCTGTCCCGCTGAGTTACTCCAGCTTTTTTTTGTCTATCTTTCGTTTAAACCAGCATCTGCAATTCCTTCCTACATTTTCAATTTATCCATTTAAATTGCACTCAAATGACCACAGATGCTAGGTGCTTATTACCCGCCCGTCATCAACAGGGCCGGATCATGGAAGCTATTTGCTCTGTCAACCAATAGCGTGGTTAGGATGTCGAGGGGATCATGTGGCCACGATATAAATCCCCGCGGCGGCAGGGAGACCATGCGAAATCCGCACAGCATCAGAGGGCAGAATCACGAGGAGGAGTCTGCAGGTGCAACATCCGCAGGCAGATAATGGGGTCTTTACAGAACGATGGCATTGTATGTTAAACACAATACGTGATACAGCGTAGCAATTATCAGGATAGATATCTTGCTAGAATTAATTCTACAACTAATTGTGTGACGGGTAATTTACTGCAGAAAGGGCGGCGCTGCCAATGCAGCTACGGCTCGCCTGCAGTCCGTCTGCCTTTTCTTTTGTTGTGTTTTTTTTTGTCTTGTTAGATGTATGTTTTAGTTTAATTTTAGTTGTGTACATGTGCAGGGTGGGGAAAACTCGTTTTAACCTCTTCCTTCAAGGGGATGCGACCTTTTCTTTGTCGTATGTCCGTCTCCGTCGCCGTCTGCACTGGAGCTGGCGGCTTCCAACTGGACCTACCTCGAGGCTCCGGAGGCAGAGCCCGGACTCACCATCGCGAAGCTGGCCGACTTCGGGGCTGTGGTGGCGCTGTCGCTGCGGCCCGAATTCGGGGCCTCGGAGGCTTCGGCCGCGGGTCCAGTGGACGACAGCATCGGGAGCTCGCAGGTCCCAGGTTGGTGACCGATTCTCCGGAGTTCCCGCAACAACAGCTTCGTCCGCTGGACAGGAGGGTGGCAGCTTCTTCCGCCCCGGGTCGCGGAGTTTGAATCGGCCCGTTCGCGGAGCTTGGATTCGGCTGCGGGACTTACCATCACCCTGCTGGTATCGAAACATCGAAAGCCTGGATCGCCTCAACGCAGAGGGAGAACAAGGAAGGAAGATAAAAGACTTTAAAACTTTTTGCCTTCCATCACAGCGAGGAGGTGCCTGGAGATTCAGTGTGATGAATGTTTGTGTTAAACTGTGTTCACTGTGTGTTATGTTACTTTATTTTCTCTCATGACTGCAAGGTACCCAATTTTGTTCAAACGAAATAGTTTGAATGACAATAACGGAAACTCAACTACTTTAACCCAGATATATGCAGATGTTCGTTTACTTAAGGAATGCACAATATGCTGGAGAACATCTGCGGGTGGGCAGCGTCTCAGGGGAACATAGACAGTGACGTAATACCAATAATCTACACTAGATGGTTAATACCGATGATTGACACAAAATGTTGCAGAAATTCACCAGGTCAGGCAGCATCTTTCGACAACATAGATAGGTGACATTTCTGGACGGAAATCTTCTACAGACCGAATAAGGTTTCCGACCCGAAAAGTGACCTATTAATGGTCTGAAGAGGTGCTTCTGATTAGCTGGGTTAATGCAGCGTTTTGTGACTATCTATAAACAGGTGAGGTTTCGGGTCGGGTCCCTTCACAAACACAGTAATTTCCTGACATACAATGTGATCACAAATAACCAATTTCACTCGAAACAAGGTCAAGGTGAAATCTGGCGGCCCGGTGCAAGAGCAGTTGGCTCACAGAGCCAGATGTTTGGGTTCGATTCTAACAAGGGGAGTTGTGTGTATGCAGTTCGTTGCCTGGGGGGCGGGCTGGGGATTACAATTATAGAAACATTGAATCATAGCATCGTGCAGCACAGAATAGAGGCCTTCAGCCACATCCTTGCCAAACGTGTCCCCATCTACACTGGACTCATTTGTCTATTTCTGCAAGTACAGGAAACCATAAAATACACCGGAAGTGAAACAACACTGGATCACAAACGGATCATTTAATGAGACGGTCACGTGAAATCCCACATTCCTATTAATACATTTATTACAGCAAGAGCATAACTAGCCAGAATGTGGCGATCCTTGACGTGGTTTATTATGGAAATACCCTCGTAGAAATACCCTCCACCTGAACTCACTGCGGGGAAGGGAACTATTCCAGAAATAGCACAGCTGGCAGTGAAATACTAGAACATCTGAACATTAATTATGGGGGCGTCAAATATCATCGCAGGTTGAAACTAGGATAGATCCCCCGGGTCAGGCGAGGAGAGACGGTAGTTGGTAACCTGATAGCCATGTTCATGATTTCCTTGGTGCTGTCAATGTTCAGGATACTTGAAAACAGCAAATGTGACATCGTTGTGCAAGTGCAATAGCAGGGATAAGTCAAGAATCGAAACGTTCAGAGGGAGCGGAATGTTGATTATATGAGTAAACGAGGTAGCGGTTTTTAACCTTGTTGGCGTACGTACGCGCATTTGCCAACAAAATGCTTTATGTGGTTTGTACCTTTCTTTGGTTCCTAAAAATGGGCTCAACAAATGGATGTTATTTATGCCCACTTCCTGTCCCCCGGTAAAGCCCCAAACGACCCCTCATGGGGGTCCCGACCGCCAGGTTAAGAATCACTGACGTAAATGGTGCCAGTGAGTCCACGCCATTGATCACCCATTCACACTTGTTCTGTGCTACAGTATGTAAAATGACTTGCTTGTCACACAAAGTCTTTTACTAGATAACTTTATTATAAGCACTACACACACTATACACTAGCTGTCCGTGGTCATCACTGGAGCTAGAGAAAGAGCTGGAGGTAGGGAAGCTACAATTATACAATAGACAATGGGGAGTGGTTAGTAGTGGTGAGGTCACTATTTTAAAGGAGCATGCACTGATCTACACAGTACATCCGCATCCGACCCCTACACACGATGGGCAATTTACAGAGACCGTAAACTTATGGAAATACATCGACTCGCTCGCAAAGTGACCGTTCAAAACGTTGGTTGACGAGGGATTAATACTTTGAATGTTGGATGCAGAATTGGCACCGGGTTATTCGAAGAATAAAGATAACACTGTGGAAGGATAAATATGATTGTGCTGTGGTGGCAGTGGTCAGTACAGGAAGATCGCCTACCTGAAGCATCGCTGAAAATCTGTCCCAGCCCGTGTGCGCGATTTTGGCGCCGTTTAGAGGGGGGGGGGGGCGGGTTTAAAACGCGATTTTCCCTAGGCTGTTCAAATCGAGGTTTTTCAGCCTAGTTAATTATTAACGAAAAATCGCTGGAAGATTCCGTAGCTGGAGCTATTTTTAGTTTTAAGGGTTTTCTTTACTTGTTATAGTAGTTTAAAAATTAACCTCTAAACCCGCGACCGCCGGCAACCGACCGGATCTCATACAGGGGAAAACGGAAGGTAGGCTGTTTATTTTTATGTTAAAAAGGGCTTCTTAAGATCCCTTTATACAAAGTTTAAAATTGCGAGTAGCTAATTTGGGCCCCATTATATCCCGCAGTATTTTCTGGGCATTTGGGGGCACAAATCTACCGCAATGTGAACGTTCTAAACCAGCGCGTTCACAGGATCCCACTATAAAGCTGATTTAAATTGTCTTTAATTTACAGCAATTGAACACTGAATTCCTTCCCCATTTGGTCTATAAATTAATGCAAATGAGATTTTAAAATCATGTTTTATTGTGAATTATTTGTGAATATTATTTGGACACTTAGGCTATTTAAAAATGTTAATCATTTATTAAGAAATGGATAGATGTTTAGATCTAGTAATTGAAGTCTGAAATTAGCTACAATTGGGTAACTAACTGATTATATGCTTTAATTTCAGGTCATCCAAGTAAGATTATTTTATATTTGTTTCAGAATGCTTCAATCTATGATAACTGAAAATTTCATTCAGTTCTCTTAATTTTTAAGAAAGTTATGGGCTTTTGACTGTCCACGATCACAGCGTTTTTGTTATGTCCATAGAAAATCAATAGGGAATAAGATGCTAATTTCTGAGTATGAAAATGGCCATAACTTTTTAAATACTGGAGATATGAAAGTGAATTAGGTGTCAAATTAAACTTCTTTTTATGCTTTATCTGATGGGATAAATTGCACACTTGATTTTAAAATCTCAAAATGTTGTAACATTGGTACGTGTAACCATTATATATACAATCTGTAGATGCTTTGAATCATTATACACGCCTGGTACTCTCAGTGTTTCGCAGTATGTACTGTTAAGGCCTTGAAGTAACGCACTTCTTTGATACATTCAAGACTGCTCATTGAGACGAATCTTTCTGTCTGCCATTATGAGCTGTCATTAGAGCGCAAGTGGGTCGCAGGTGAATTGAGATTTGGGTTACAGTTTAAAGAGGCAACTCCGTCAAACCCCTTACATCCCATAACCTCTAAACTGGGCAGCATTATGGCCTCGCCTGCACCCTCTCCAATGCCTCCCCATATTCCCAGTACCTATCATAACTATACGCAAGGCTACAAATTGTTTTTGTGTCCTTCCAACGTACATCATAGAAACATAGAAATATAGAAAATAGGTGCAGGAGTAGAGGCCATTCGGCCCTCCGAACCTGCACCGCCATTCAATATGATCATGGCTGATCATCCAACTCAGTATCCCGTACCTGCCTTCTCTCCATACCCCCTGATCCCTTTAGCCACAAGGGCCACATCTAACTCCCTCTTAAATATAGCCATTGAACTGGCCTCAACTACCTTCTGTGGCAGAGAATTCCACAGATTCACCACTCTCTGTGTAAAAAACATCACCACACAATTGTCAGCATTATCTTCTACCTGCCCCTGTTCAGCCATTTTACCAAGTGATCAACATCATCCCGCAACCAATAATTATTTCCTGACTGTAAACCATAGCATCATTTATGTAGAAACCTGTAGATTCACTGATCATACCCCCCTGTGCTCGTATGCAAAGCATAACAGCAATAAGGGCGCCAATCTGGTCCATCTCACATACAACTGGACATAGTTTTCTAAACAATAAACAAATGACAAATGACTCCTGAGAGTGGTGGGAGCCCGGAACGCACTGCCAGAGGAGACGGTGGAGACATATGACAACGTGGCATTGAAGAGGCTTTTGGACACGTTCATGTTCATGTTCAGGAACACGTGATTGGTTTATGTTGTCATCATGTTCGACAGTTAGGGTGGAAGGGCCTGGTCCTGTGCTATCCTCCTCTTGTGTTATATGTTTTACAGGGAATGGTGGTTCCGAGAGAATATTGAGCTAAAGAGGGTCTTCAATGTGAAGGTCTACGGACATCTGTATTTGGAGAAAATCCTTAAAATATATTCCCTTAGTGATCGTGGGTTGTGCTCAAGGCATAGTTAATCAGAATCAGCAATATGTGTGCTCTTGCAAATCACATAATTGGCCCACTGGGATTGCAGGCGGACACCAAGGTCCATTTAAATAAGATCGCTTCTGTTTCGCAGAGAGATGTGATAGAAATTGATGATGTTTGAATATTCATTATGAAACAAATGATTCGTAAATGATATTACCTTTCGAATAGACACTGTGTTGCAGTAATTCCGGGCGCATCCCTGGGGAATATAAATATGCGTAATTTCGGGTCAGCACCCCAACTCAGACTGGTTGGGAAGGAGGGGGGCGAGGAGCTGGGAGAGACTTGGGCGGGGGCGAGGAGCTGGGAGAGACGCAGGCGGGGGCGCGGAGCTGGGAGAGGCGCGGGCGGGGGGAGAGGAGCTAGGAGAGACGTGGGCGGGGGCGAGGAGCTGGGAGAGACGCGGGCGGGGGGCGGAGAGCTGGGAGAGACGTGGGCGGGGGCGAGGAGCTGGGAGAGACGCGGCGGGGGGCGGAGAGCTGGGAGAGACGCGGGCGGGGGAGAGGAGCTGGGAGAGGCGTGGGCGGGGGCGAGGAGCTGGGAGAGACGTGGGCGGGGACGAGGAGCTGGGAGAGACGTGGAGCGCGCCAAAGCCGGGCAAGTGACAGGCGGATGCAGGTTGGCGGTGGTTTTGCTTGGCGGATGATTGAACAAAGGCCAGAGATGAAAATGCAAAAGGCGTGAGACAAACAGATCTGGAAAGATGATCATTTGCACATTTTGCCTCGAGTAATAGACATATGTGTTGCATTACGACCTCATTTCGCAACTTGACCGCCCAGGAACGAAGGAGTTTACAGAGAATGGCAGACACTGTCCGCAGCATCACAAATGCAAATTATCGAGGGGATCTCTGGGAGGTACTACCTCAGAAAAGACGCCCGCTATCATGAAAGACCCACGCCATCCTGGCCACGCTCTCATTTCAATCCAACGATCGAAGCATGAAATCGTGCCCGCTTGGTTCCAGGATAGCTTCTTCCCAACAATTCTATTGTTTTGTGTATTTCGTTTCTGGCCATGTTAGGCTGCTGCAAGTAACAATCTCCTTCTTCCGTTGTCGGTTCATTTGACCATTGAGCACGTTTCACACCTTTGACACACTTAGAAAGCAATGATCAGACCAAGCCGACAGCACATAGATGCGAGCGAAGCGAGGAATTGAATGCGTGAATGGAATTGAATTGCATGGCGTTGAATTCTGACAACTCGGAAGTTATACAAAGTTTCGGGAGTTCAATAGAAGTCGGACATCAACGGTAAATGTAGGGACCGCAGAATCATTGGTGAACAGAGATCCAGAGGGATACACGTTCCTAGATTTCTGATTTCGATGACTATTTCCGCTCTGTTTTGATCATGGGCAAAGACATGGAGATATCTTGTCAGTTAATGTAAGTGTCTTGAGGACAGGACGAGAGAGAGAAGTGAGAGAGAGAAGGGAGAGACAGAGGGGGTGGAGAGAAGAGGGGAAAGACAGAGGGAATGGGAGAGAGAGAGGCAGAGAGTGAGGAGGGGGAGAGAAGGGGGAGAGAGAGAGAGAAGGGAGAGAGAGAGGGGAGAGAGAGAGGAGATGAGTAGGAGAGAGAAGAGTGGATAGAAAGGGAGAAGGGGAGAGCGAGAAGGGAGACAGAGGGGGAGAGAGAACAGGGGAGAGAGAGGAGGCGAGAAGAAGGGGAGAGAAAGATGGTAGAGAGAGTGGGGAGGGAGGGGGAGAGAGAGAAGAGGGAAGAGAGAGAAGAGGGGAGAGAGAAGGTAGTGAGAGGGAGAGAGAGGGGGAGGGGGAGAGAGAGAAGGGTGGGGAGAGAGAGAAGGGAAAGAGAAGGGAGAGAGAAGGGAGAGAGGGAGGTGAGAGAGAGAGAAGAGGGGAGAGAGAAGGGGGAGACGAGAGCGTGGGGTCATTTTCCCACACAAACCATAGGTGACTGGGCAATCTGAACCCAAGCTCCAAGTTGTATGCGGCCGAAGGTGCGCATCCCTCAGGACATCCCCTACTCTCCCACGGCCACACTCCGCGGGCTGCGGGTCGGGTGGAACGGAGGTGTGGTACAATATTCATCCCTCCACGGTGAAATGATGGACGCGGGTGTCTGGACCAAATGCTGACAAGTCCCGCCCCCCGGCAACGTCATGTTCATTATTTGACTTTTCTGTTGAGCGGCAATCGGTCCGTTTGCTTGTAGGCGACGCCGCCTTTCGAGTAGGTGGCATTTCGGCAAAGCGGCCATTCGGAGACTTTGTTTTTAGGCGACGCAGCCTTTCGGTTAAATCGCTTTTAGGCGTCCCGCCCTCTCGGTTAGTTTGCATTTAGGCGTCCCACCCTTTCGGTTAGTTGGCGTTTCGGCTTCGTTTCCATTCGCTTATTTGGCGCTTCGGCTTCGTTTCCATTCAGTTATTTGGATCCACTTCTTTGCTTCGGCTTCTCCCCCGTCGGCGCCACGTCCGGGTACCAAAGCCATTCAGAAAATACAGAAAGTGACATTGATAGGTGTTCGTGATTAGCAACAATATTTGGTACAATTCAAACTGTTTTACCCAATGAGTTGTCACAAGGCCATACAGACGGACGAAAAGGGCAGTCCTAGGTATTCCCCATCAAAACCATCGTATCATTGGAAGATCGCTAGGCTCTCGGCATTGTCAGATGTTGAGAGACGCGCAGCCGTTTGTCAGATGTTGTGAGACGTGCAGCCGTGCAGAGCTGCGCTGTTTCGAGGGAGAGCCTGAATAAGGATCACGCGGTTATATATCCTCGCTGAGACTTGGATGTAAGAACATCCCGCCTGACCAGAGAGAGTCGTAAAATCATAAACATAGAGTTTCGCAACACATGTCGCCCTTCGGCCCATTTCATCCATCCTGACCATGTTGGCATGTTGGGCTTGTCACAGAGTCATGGAGTCAGAAACCACGAGGAAAGGACCTTGGCCCAACTTGCCCATGTCGCTCGATGCTGATCCCACCTGCCTAAGTTTGGCCCAGGTCCCTCTGAACGTTTCCTACGCATGTTTCTGACCAGATATGATTTTCCTGTGGTGAAGGGGGATTTTGGTATATTTGACCTTCATCAGTCAGTGTGTTGAGTAACACACCTGGGACGATATGGTGCCGTTGGACGCGACGTTGTTGAGGCTGTGGTTAGAGTTGAGTTTTTGGTCAACCTGTTACAGAAACGATTGAATTCAGCTGGAAAATCAACTGGAACTACACAGTGGAGGTTGGGATTTCATTCCTTAGATCACAGAAGGCTGAGGGTTTATCTTATAGAGGTGTATAAAATAAGGAGTGAAATCGATAGAGTGAATGCTCCGAGTATTTTACTAAGATGAGAAGCAAGAACCAGACGTTCATAGTTTAAGTTGAGAAGATGAATAGTAACCTGAAGGGCAACGTTTTCACCAAGTGTGCGGTGGGAATACGGAACGAGCTGCCAGATGAGGTCGTTGACGGAGGTACTAAAACAACATTTAATATACGCTTGGACAGGAACATGGGCAGGGAATATTTACAGGGATATGGGCGATACGCGGGCAATGGGACTGGTTTAGATTCAGTATCTTGATCTGGAGAGAAGAGTTTGGTTTCCGTGCTGTCTACTTCACTGACTCTATTTGGCCCATCACCCTATAAACCTTCCCCATCCATACATCTCTGCAAAAACATCAAATAAATAAATCGCATAAGTAGTTTCATTCTGCGGTATATGTTGTTTGACGGTTTACACAACTTCCCGAGACATATGGCTCATTTATAGATCTCCTTGTGTGCATGCACTCCCGTTCAATTTTGTTCAATATTTTACAAGGCAATTACATTTGTAATTTGGACAAAATATTCGGTGGATCATTTAATGCGGTTGGTTACAGTGGCAACAAGAACCATGGGCCATTTGATCACGTGTTTCAGTTCCTCTCTGAATTTTCTCTGGGATACAGCATAAATAAAGGTGTTCGTGCAAGAACTCAAAAACTTCAGCATGTACCCGGATAACTCAGCAATGGTGAAGGGGTCATTGTATCTTGCATCCGAAAATTGCGTGTCAGTAAATTGCACACATATGTAACATATCAAATTAACCATCCACAAGAGAATAAAACTGCCAGATATGGCGAGCAGCAACACGATGGATTTTCTGCGGTTCTCGGTCTCTGGGTCAGTGTGTTTCACAGTACTGTTGTTTGCACGTAGTCCGCTCCTCACTCGGTTCGCCAGTATAATGTGTCTGATGGTCAGGGAATTAAGCAGCAAGATCAACACATAG
Source organism: Amblyraja radiata (assembly GCF_010909765.2). NCBI lineage: Eukaryota > Metazoa > Chordata > Chondrichthyes > Rajiformes > Rajidae > Amblyraja > Amblyraja radiata. The sequence continues at coordinate 7,427,286 of NC_045985.1, read as the reverse complement.
GGAGCAAACGGTGTCAAGATCGTTTCCAGCCACAGAAATGCCGCCCAAACGGGTAATGTGTAGAAACTTGATTTTACATAGCACGACCACTCAACGCCATTAACTACCTCCAGTGGTTCGTATATGAAACAGTACGGAATGTTTTCCACAATACTTGTACAAAACACCACCGCTATCACGATAGTCACATTCTTTTCAGTACAGTATTTTGTTCGTAGCATTTGATGGCAAATCGCAATAAATCGGTCGAAAGTAAAAGCCACAGTGAGCCACACAGAACAGTCCATGGAAATAAAAATCATGGTTAAAATAAATCTGCAAATAATGGTGAGATTGAAGAAGGAATGTGGAAAATATGCATTAATAATCTGATATAAAATGACAACAAATGTAATGACCATCAAGTCAGCGACAGCCATTCCCAGCAGGTAACGAGTGATGCATTTGGAGAGACCGCACTTTCCTCGGGACAAGATGACGATGGCCAACACATTTGCTGCATAAAACAAATGTATATTAATAATGATATTCGATATGATAAACCGAATAGTGATGTTTCATTATCTGGATTAGAATTTATTGCACAATATTTATCTGATAGTTTTAGTGGAAAATCGGTTGCAATTGTGACCGTTCGCTCAACTCCGACTAGTGGGTCTGGTCTTTGCAGCGCTGGAGTCAGAATGCAGCTGTAGATCAGACACGTCTCTGCTGCAGAACCATGAACCAAGTACTGAGCGGGAGGTTGGTCTCGCTGAATTGTGCTTTATACGAAGCATGACTGGCTTATATAACGCGGCTCCATTCATTGGAGGTGTCTTTAAAGTAAATAATTGTGTTGTATTGTTTCTTCATTCTAAAGATATGAAATAATGTTTCATTTGGATATAACTGGGAGCAATACATTAATTCATCCTTGGTTTTTTTTAATCGTTTACTTTGATTGTTTAAAATATTGGAATTATTCCCGGTTATTGAATTCCGTACATACCGCTGACAGGAAGGAATTGCCTAAAGCTCTGGTGACTGTTTTAAGTAGGAACTCATGATTCATTATTTGGGATGTTGTCACGGCCAGTGCAGGACACACTTTAAACGACTAACGCCATAGTGATGTCTAGAGCTCGACTCGACTCACGTCGGCAGAAATAACGAGTAAAAATGCAGACAGGCAGCTGGACGGTTGCAGGTTCCGGGCAATGTTGCCAAACCAAGTATCATCCTTCTTATTATTACTTACCATTGACTGTACGTCCGCATCGAGTAGAACATTTGCAATTTTGTCTCCAGAGAGTTATTTATATTTAGAATATTGATTACAAATAGTACAGTGCACCAGCAGGTCGTTCGCTCCTCAATGTCTGTATACGTTCAGAAAATCTCCTCTGCCAGGTCGAGATCCAGATCCCTCCATTCCCCGCCTACCCATCGGGGGCAGATTATTATCTCAATGGGGTTAGGTTAGGTAAGGGGGAAGTACAGCGAGACCTGGGTGTCCTTGTACACCGGTCACTGAAAGTTGGCGTGCAGGTGCAGCAGGCAGTGAAGAAAGCTCATGGAATGTTGGCCTCCATAACAAGAGGATTTCAGTATAGGAGTAAAGAGGTTCTTCTGCAGTTGTATAGGGCTCTGGTAAGACCACATCTGGAGTATTGTGTACAGTTTTGGTCTCCTAATTTGAGGAAATTGTGATTGAGGCAGTGCAACGTAGGATCACGAGATTCATCCCTGTGATCGCGGGACTGTCATATGAGGAAAGATTGAAAAAACTAGGCTTGTATTCACTGGAGCTTAGAAGGATGAGGGGGTATGTTATACAAACGTATACACTTATAAAAGGACTGGACAGGCTAGATGCAGGAAAATGTTCCCAGGCGCGACTCACGTCGCAGCGGCCTCTGCAGTCCGTCTGTCTATCTATTATTTTTTGTCTCGTTTGTATGTAGTTTTTATTTTTTAACTGGATATGTGTGTGGAGGGCGGGGGTGGGGAAACTTTGAAAATCTTCCCCTGCACGGAGAACCTGACCCTTTCTCTGTCGGGTCTCCGTTGTAGTTGGGGCCGAGCACCGTGGAGCGGCCTCCAAACAGAACGACCTGGGGCTCCAATCGCGGAGCTGCGGACCTACTTACCATCGCGGAGCTGGTTGAGTCCGGAGCGGGTGGAGCGGTGGTGGCGCGCGGCTGCGACCCGACCCCGGTGATTCGGAGGCTCCAACCGCCGGCCCGGTGGACGGTAACACCGGGAGCCCGCGGGTCCCTGCTGGGAGATCGCTTTTCGGGGCTTACGCAACGGCGACTTCTCCCGCCCGAGTTGCGTGGTTGAAGAGTACCTGGAGCGGGGCATTACATCACCGCCCGGCGCGGCTTTAAATGGCTGCAGGACTTGCTAGCGCCCGCCGGGGGGCTCCAACAACAAGACCCGGAGCGCGGGCATCCACCCGGCGCGGTTTTAATGGCCGCGGGACACTTACCATCGCCCGCCGGAGGATTTGACTCTGACATCGGGAGGAGAATGGGGAGTGCAGGGGAGAGATAAGACTTTGCCTTCCATCACAGTGAGGAGGAAATTCACTGTGATGGATGTTTGTGTAAATTGTGTTGTGTCTTGGTTCTTTTTCTTATGTGTATGACTGCAGAAACCAAATTTAGTTTGAACCTCAATGAGGTTCAAATGACAACAAATAAATTGTATTGTATTGTATGTTGGGGGAGTCCAGAACCAAGGGCCACAGTCTCAGAATAAAGGGGAGGTCATTTAAAACTGAGATGAGAAAAAGAAATCACCATGAGAGTTGTGAATTTGTGGAGTTCTCTGCCACAGAAGACAGTGGAGACCAATTCACTAGATGAATTTAAAATTTAGATAGAGCACTTGGGGGTAGCGGAATCAAGGGACATGGGGAGAAGATAGGCACGGGGTACGGATTGTGGATGATCAGCCATGATCACACTGAATGTAGATGCAGGCTCGAAGGGCCAAATAGTCTCCTCCTGCAGCTATTTTCAATGTTTCTATGTTGCTATGTTTCTCTGTCACCCATTCGATCTCTCCAGAGACGCTGCCTGCCTCGCTGAGTTACCGCAGCATTTTTTTGTGAGGACACATACCTTCCCTGTCCCCGAGTCCCGGCAGATATATTTTAGGAGTGAGACTGACCTGAAGAAGGGTTTCGGCCCGAAACGTTACCTATTTCCTTCGCTCCATAGATGCTGCTGCACCCGCTGAGTTTCTCCAGCACTTTTGTCTACCTTCGTTTTTCCAGCATCTGCAGTTCCTTCTTAAATATTTCAGGAGTGGTTGTCTTGTCGACAAACAAACCATTCACATGAAATGTCCACACAAGAAACCAGACATGTGTCTATATCTATTAAGACACCTCACACAATCAGCTGAATTAGATCAATTGAACACAACGGGAAAACAGATGTGAATTCATTTGAAATTCGACATTTACGTCATCAAAAGCAACACATCCATTCAATACACATGTGCATTAAACTTGCTCGCAATAACGCGTTTTACCCGGTCTTAAATGGCTTACCAGGTACCCCAATTGTTGCAAGAATGGGGTAGAAAATTCGTTCAATCTGTAAAATTACGGGTCTCTCCATCTTTTGAGGAATGATATCCTGTTCCACCCGGTAATTTGCCTGGACCTTAAATAATGCCGTATTTATATATAGAAGATGCCTCTGGTGACACACGTATACCACGTGATTGCATCAATTGACTATAGACATTGCAACAAATCGGTTAATTTGAGTCCCAGCAGCTGCAACTCATCAGGGGAATGATTCATTCAAATTCAAACATTTCAACATCAGTGAGGACGTTTATATTTAGATCCACGTTAGAATGAACTGAAGCAAGAATTTGTGCCGGTGTGGGTGCCCTTCAGCTTGACAAAATCCAGAATGTTTAGCATTTACTGGGGGAAGTTTTGCATTTTGAATTAATTTGATTTGAAATCCACCCACAATGTGTCCAAATTACTTAGACAGAGACAAGGAAAATAGGTGCCTGAGTAGGCCATTCGGCCCGTCGAGCCAGCACCGCCATCCAATATGATCCAAAATCAATATTCCGTTCCTGCTTCCTCCCCATATCCATTGATTCCGTTAGCACCAATGGCTATATCGAACTCTCTCTTGAACACATCCAGGGAAATGGTCTCCATTGCCGTCTGTGGCAGAGAATTCCACAGATTTACAACACTCTGGGTGAAAACGCTTTTCTTCATCTCAGCCCGAAATGGCCTTCCCCTTATTCTTATACTGTGACCCCTGGTTCTGGACGCCCGCAACATTGGGAACATTTTACCTGCATCAAGCATAGAAACGTAGAAACATAGAAATATAGAAAATAGGTCAGGAGTAGGCCATTCAGCACTTCGAGCCTGCACCGCCTTTCAATATGATCATGGATGATCATCCAACTCAGTATCCCGTACCTGCCTTCTCTCCATACCCCCTGATCCCTTTAGCTACAAGGGCCACATCTAACTCCCTCTTAAATATAGCCAACGAACTGGCCTCAACTACCTCTGTGGCAGAGAATTCCAGAGATTCACCACACACCTTGTAAAACATGTTTTTCTCATCTCGGTCCTAAAAGATTTCCCCCTTATCCTTATACTGTGACCCCATGTTCTGGACTTCCCCAACGTCGGGAATAATCTTCCTGCATCTAGCCTGTCCAACCCTTTAATAATGTTGTAAGATTCTATAAGATCCCCCCTCAATCTTCTAAATTCTAGCGAGTACAAGCCGAGTCTATCCAGTCTTTCTTCATATGAAAGGTCTGACATCCCAGGAATCAGTCTGGTGAACCTTCTCTGTACTCTATGGCAAGAATGTCTTTCCTCAGATTAGGAACAAAACTGTACGCAATACTCCAGGTGTGGTCTCACCAAGACCCGGTACAACTGCAGTAGAACCTCCCTGCTCCGATACTCAAATCCTTGTGCTATGAATGCTAACATACCATTCGCTTTCTTCACTGCCTGCTGCACTTGCATGCCTACTTTCAATGACTGGTGTACCATGACACCCAGGTC